>NC_053393.1:284121670-284421670 GCF_905171765.1 Bufo bufo | reverse complement strand
GAGAATAGCAGAAACTCATAATGCTGGGCATACATGTAATGATTGCGGAGACCCTCAAATGCCAGGGCAGTACAAACACACCACAAATAACACAATTTTGGAAAGAAGACACCCCAAGGTATTCGCTGAGGGGCATATTGAGTCCATGAAAGATTGAAATTGTTGTCCCAAGTTAGCGGAAAGGGAGACTTTGTGAGAAAAAAATCCAAAAAATCAATTTCCGCTAACTTGTGCCAAATTATTTTTTTTTTCTATGAACTCGCCATGCCCCTCATTGAATACCTTGGGGTGTCTTCTTTCCAAAATAGGGTCACATGTGGGGTATTTTTACTGCCCTGGCATTTTATGGGCCCCAAAGCGTGAGAAGAAGTCTGGTATCCAAATGTCTAAAAATGCCCTCCTAAAAGGAATTTGGGCCCCTTTGCCCACCTAGGCTGCAAAAAGGTGTCACACATGTGGTATCTCCGTATTCAGGAGAAGTTGGGGAATGTGTTTTGTGGTGTCATTTTACATATACCCATGCTGGGTGAGAGAAATATCTTGGCAAAAGACAACTTTTCCCATTTTTTTTTTTATACAAAGTTGTCTTTTGCCAAGATATTTCTCTCACCCAGCATGGGTATATGTAAAATGACACCCCAAAACACATTCCCCAACTTCTCCTGAATACGGAGATACCACATGTGTGACACTTTTTTGCAGCCTAGGTGGGCAAAGGGGCCCACATTCCAAAGAGCACCTTTCGGATTTCACAGGTCATTTACCTACTTACCACACATTTGGGCCCCTAGAATGCCAGGGCAGTATAACTACCCCACAAGTGACCCCATTTTGGAAAGAAGACACCCCAAGGTATTCGCTGATGGGTATAGTGAGTTCATAGAAGTTTTTATTTTTTGTCACAAGTTAGTGGAAAATTATGATTTTTTTTTTTTTCTTACAAAGTCTCATATTCCACTAACTTGTGACAAAAAAAAAAAACTTCCATGAACTCACTATGCCCATCAGCGAATACCTTGGGGTGTCTTCTTTCAAAAATGGGGTCACTTGTGGGGTAGTTATACTGCCCTGGCATTCTAGGGGCCCAAATGTGTGGTAAGGAGTTTGAAATCAAATTCTGTAAAAAATGGCCGGTGAAATCCGAAAGGTGCTCTTTGGAATGTGGGCCCCTTTGCCCACCTAGGCTGCAAAAAAGTGTCACACATGTGGTATCTCCGTATTTAGGAGAAGTTGGGGAATGTGTTTTGGGGTGTCATTTTACATATACCCATGCTGGGTGAGAGAAATATCTTGGCAAAAAACAACTTTTCCCATTTTTTTATACAAAGTTGGCATTTGACCAAGATATTTCTCTCACCCAGCATGGGTATATGTAAAATGACACCCCAAAACACATTCCCCAACTTCTCCTGAATACGGAGATACCACATGTGTGACACTTTTTTGCAGCCTAGGTGGGCAAAGGGGCCCACATTCCAAAGAGCACCTTTCGGATTTCACCGGCCATTTTTTACAGAATTTGATTTCAAACTCCTTACCACACATTTGGGCCCCTAGAATGCCAGGGCAGTATAACTACCCCACAAGTGACCCCATTTTGGAAAGAAGACACCCCAAGGTATTCGCTGATGGGCATAGTGAGTTCATGGAAGTTTTTATTTTTTGTCACAAGTTAGTGGAATATGAGACTTTGTAAGAAAAAAAAAAAACAATCATAATTTTCCACTAACTTGTGACAAAAAATAAAAAGTTCTATGAACTCACTATGCCCATCAGCGAATACCTTAGGGTGTCTACTTTCCGAAATGGGGTCATTTGTGGGGTGTTTGTACTGTCTGGCCATTGTAGAACCTCAGGAAACATGACAGATGCTCAGAAAGTCAGAGCTGCTTCAAAAAGCGGAGATTCACATTTTTGTACCATAGTTTGTAAACGCTATAACTTTTACCCAAACCATTTTTTTTTTACCCAAACTTTTTTTTTTATCAAAGACATGTAGAACAATAAATTTTGAGCAAAATTTATATATGGATGTCGTTTTTTTTTTGCAAAATTTTACTGAAAGTGAAAAATGTCATTTTTTTGCAAAAAAATCGTTAAATTTCGATTAATAACAAAAAAAGGGAAAATGTCAGCAGCAATGAAATACCACCAAATGAAAGCTCTTTTAGTGAGAAGAAAAGGAGGTAAAATTCATTTGGGTGGTAAGTTGCATGACCGAGCAATAAACGGTGAAAGTAGGGTAGGTCAGAAGTGTAAAAAGTGGCCTGGTCTTTCAGGGTGTTTAAGCAATGGGGGCTGAGCTGGTTAAAGCCGCCATTTGGTCATTCTTGTATTTAGGATACAAATGTTTTGACATTCGTCTGAGATCGTCTCACAGAGGGGGCGGGTAGGTGGGGCGGGATGTTTGATGCAGCGCCTCCTGCTTCCCTATTGGCCGCTCCAGGGGCTTGATCCAGAAGAGGGGAGGGGCCTTCTCCTTATATAGCGCGCATCCTTGCGGCCGCGTACGACCACTCAGTGCTGACAGCTGCAGCCTCTGTCACGGGGGTCAGCAGCTTACTTTGCTGTTTGTCTCTTTACCCACATTTTATGCTCCTGACGAGCCACACATGGCGAAACACGTTGAACGATTAGTGGGGGCAAACGTATGCTTTTTGCTTGATTTGCGCTCACACTACAGCAGTGGTCTACGTCAATACAGCCCTCTATAGTATGTGAGCAGCTGCAACCAAGCTTCTTTTTTTGCTCATACCCAGCTAGTGTCCCTTGATTCGTGCTCGTAGGGCCGACACTCAGACATCTGGTTCACACTCGAACAGGTGGTTCTTCAGCAGGTCGGACCCTATGGGTAGATGTTTATCAATGGATTAGTTTGTTAAATTTAAATCCAGGGCCTACTAAGCTGGGTTTTTTGAGCATAGCACCTTGTCCGTGCCACGGTGCCCACTTTTGATTGTATTAGCTCACAACGGCCGGCTGGCCTGTTGGTGCAGCCATTAGTAGCGCACCAGAAGTGAATCTTCTAGTGACCCTATCCACACCTGAGCGGTACCACTCATTGCAGTTTTCATGTGTCACCCTGACCCGTTTTCAGGAATTGTGGTTAGAATTGGTCATCTAGAATTTTATATATAGTTTGTAGGTTTTCTTTCCTCCTTTTTTGTGAATTAATAAAGTATTAGTTTTATCTAATTTCTATAGCGTTCCGTACTACAGTGATATGATAACTTAATGTAACCAGAATACGTGTTTAACACCTTCATGACATATGACGTAGTACATCATAGCGGGAGGTGACTTCGCTCATTTTGACGTACTATTACGTCATGCCCCCGCCCGATCAAAAAACATGGTATAGGGAGGCCCTCGGTTGCAAACATCTCCAACAGGTATCTGGTAGGCTCGGCTTCAGAGGGTGCAGGAGCTCAAGAGTATGGTACCAATGTGTCAGAATTTTAAATTGATTCTGATTCTGCTTATGTGGAGTGCAGGAAGAGCTTGCATGTGCCCTAGTCCATATGGTTCGCCAGAGATCTGAAGGGAGCTCTCTCTGAAGCCAATCCTCCCATTTCTCCATGTAAAGGTATTTATAACCATCTGGGTAAACAGAGGCTAGCAATATCTGATGTATATCTGAAATAAGCCCCTGGGAGGAGGGGCCTCAAAGGCACACCCGTTCGAAAGGTGATAGGGGTGGGAGCCCAGTTGAACCCGGCAAACTCCTACAATAGTGATTAAATTTTATGGTATTGAAATGTTAATTGTGGTGGGAGAGAGAATTTAATCTGAAGGTCCTCAAAAGACAGTATTCAGTCAGAACGGGGATCCCTCAAGTCCACAAAGCGATAAAGCCCTGCACCTGTCCATGGCCGACCCATCTCCGCCCTGAGGCTGTCAGGGAGGTGAGGAGTGTAGAGAAAAAAAAGTTTAGAGAAGAGCGGAGGGTAGATGGAGAATATTTAACCAGGTTCCTAAACAAAGTGTCCCTAGAGAATTTCATGGGATTCAGAGGGGAAAAAGTGGGCAAAGAGGGGCCCATATCAAAGTTCCCGGGTGAATCGGAGCTAGCCATAGTCGTTCGATCTCAGTAACATAGTAACATGGTATATACCGATGTAGTAGAGTTAACACTCTGATTTTTGAGATGTGTTATCTAAACTAAGCAAACACCTTCAATCGCTTTTCAATGGCTTTTGTTCCAAGATAACACGATGATTTAAGAAATTTGAGTTAAGAGTTTGCTTGCTAATCCTGCTACCTCTGGTAAGGCCAAAAAAAGATATTTGTCCATCCAGTTCGGCCTGTTTATCCTGCAAGTTGATCCAGAGGAAGACAAAACAACCCCTGTGAGGTACAAGCCAATTTTCCCCACTTAAGGGGGAAAAATTCCTTCCCGACTCCATTCAGTCAATAAGATAACTCCCTGGATCAACAACCCCTCTCTAGTAGCTATAGCCTGTAATATATTATTACACTCCAGAAATACATCCAGGCCCCTCTTGAATTCCTTTATTGTACTCACCATCACCACCTCCTCAGGCAGAGAGTTCCATAGTCTCACTGCTCTTACCGTAAAGAATCCTTTTCTATGTTTGTGTACAAACCTTCTTTCCTCCAGATGCAGAGGATGTCCCCTCGTCACAGTCCTGGGGATAAATAGATGATGGGAGAGATCTGTGTACTGTCCCCTGATATATTTCTACATAGTAATTAGATCTCCCCTCAGTCGTCTTTTTTCTAAAGTGAATAACCCTAATGTTGATAATCTTTCAGGGTACTGTAGTTGCCCCATTCCAGTTATTACTTTAGTTGCCATCCTCTGAACCCTCTCCAGCTCTTCTATGTCTGCCTTGTTCACAGGAGTCCAGAACTGTACACAGTACTCCATGTGTGGTCTGACTAGTGATTTGTAAAGTGGTAGGACTATGTTCTCATCACGGGCATATATGCCCCTTTTGATGCAACCCATTATCTTATTGGCCTTGGCAGCAGCTGCCTGACACTGGTTTTTACTGCTTAGTTTGCTGTTTATTAGAATTCCTAGGTCCTTTTCCATGTCAGTGTTACCGAGTGTTTTACCATTTAGTATGTATGGGTGATTTGCATTATTCCTTCCCATGTGCATAACCTTACATTTGTCAGTGTTTAAACCGCATCTGCCACTTCTCTGCCCAAGCCTCTAATCTATCCAGATCCATCTGTAGCAGTATAGTGTCCTCTTCAGTGTTAATTACTTTACACAGTTTAGTGCCATCTGCAAAAAATCATATTTTACTGTGCAAGCCTTCTACCAGATCATTAATAAATATATTGAAGAGAATAGGGCCCAATACTAACCCCTGAGGTACTCCGCTAGTGACAGTGACCCAATCTGAGTGTGTACCGTTAATAATCACCCTCTGTTTTCTATCATTGAGCCAGTTACCCACATACAGACATTTTCTCCCAGTCCGAGCATTCTCATTTTATATACTAACCTTTTATGTGGTACAGTGTCAAATGCTTTGGAGAAGTCCAGATATAGGACATCCATTGATTCACCACTGTCGAGTCTAGAACTTACCTCCTCATAGAAACTGATTAAATTAGTTTAACATGAATGATCCCTCATGAAGCCATGCTGATATGATGTTATTTGCTTGTTTACTAGAGCTCCTCCAAGATGGCATCTCTTAGAAAACCTTTAAACAGTTTACCCACAACAGATGTTAAACTTACCGGCCTATAGTTTCTGGGGTCTGTTTTTGCATCCTTTCTGAATATTGGCACCACATTTGCTATGCGCCAATCCTGTGGAACACTCCCTGTTAGTATAGAGTCTGTAAATATCAGAAATAAGGGTCTGGCTATGACATTACTTAATTCTCTTAGGATACGGGGGTGTGTGCCATCTGGTCCTGGTGATTTGTTTATTTTAATCTTTAAGTCACTGTTGTACTTCTTCCTGGGTCAGACAGGGCACTTTTAATGGGGAATTTACTTTTACATTCTGCATTTCATCTGACAGTTTATTTTCCTTAGTGAATACAGTGGAGAAAAAAAATATTTAATAGCTTTGCTTTCTCCTCATCGCTCTGCAACTTCCCCCTCATTGCTCTGTAGAGGGCGACACCTTCAGATTTATAATTTTTACCATTTATATAATTGAACATTTTAGGGTTAGTTTTGCTCTCTTTGGCAATTAATCTCTCGGACTCTAGTTTGGCGGCTTTTTTGTTTTTTACATATTCAGACCCCGGGGCAAGTTCAGACCCCGAAACGCATATGGTTCTAGCAGCCATCTTTATCTAATGGATTCTACACTACCATATCTGTGGAGATGAACACAGCTGTACTTCGTTTTCAAGTTTAAGAGGCGCGTGCCTAAGCGGTGAAACCTTCCCCTCCGATCACGTGAACATTCTCCGATCACATGACCTGGATCACGTGGGACAAGGCGGAAGGTCCTAGAAATACACTTGGCGTCTGATCGAAGCATCCACGTGAACTAGAATCGGACCAAGCTTCTCCTGGAGGGGTAAAGTACTTATGGTTCAAGTATCTATTACATATATTGATGTTAATGCCACCCATCAGCTGCTATATTGCCCAATAGCATATAGGAAGTAGGCTACATTTTCCGTCATATAGATGTACATCTCGTATAAGAGATCTCTGCTCCACCTGGATACCCTGATTGTCGGAAGGATTTGTAGCTCACGGCATCGTGGACTCAAACAGACCTATATTCTGAACTAGAGCCTTGAGCTCCAACAATCAGGCCTACTACTGCATAACCTCAAACATTTGGAGTATCCAATGACTTTTATACATTTTTATTTTTTTTCCTATGGCGCCATATGTGTGATGCAATGTTTTATCTATCATTTTGTTCTTCATGATTGTTTTATAGTGATCCATTGCAGTGGACCTTATTACCACTATTACCTTGTTGAATAAATACCTTCTTTAACACAGTTAGAACCTCCTTGTCCATCTGGCACCAGGTAGTTGCGTGCCCCCTATCACTTTTTCCTATCTGCTCAATCACTTTCTCTGCGACCAAGGGTAGGTCGTAACGGTTGTGCACCACATTCCACTGATACGAGAGGTCAGAGCCACTGTACTTTATCTTTTTCCCTGTCCTATTCTTGTCCGTTTTGCGGACAAGAATAGGCAGTTATATCAATGGCTGTCCGTGCCATTCCGCAAATTGCGGAACGCACATGGACGCCATCCATGTTTTGCGGATCCGCAATTTCCGGACCGCAAAACACACAACGGTCGTGTCCATGAGGCCTATGGAGCACAAGTTTGTAGGAAGCAAAAAACAACTAATCAGGATCAGCTGGGTAGAGCAAAAAGGGCTCCTCGGGGGAGGAATGACAAAAGCCACGTGAACCAATCTGAGTACCTCACGCTCCTCTGAATGTTTCATATGCCTTTGTCTTGTAGAGATGTTCTCAAGCGTCATACAAACAGAGTAAGACGAGAGAGGAAAAATCTGAAAGGGAGGAGGACAGGTCTTGAAATAGAGACACCTGGGTACCATGGTAGTCCAATCCACGGAAAGAACGAACTTTTGCCATTATTTCTTTATTCAAGCTTAAGTCATTAACAAAGCAAATAATGTCTCTCGGGGCTCCTTCAAGTGATTTAGGGCGCAATGCTCTATGTGCCCGATCAATCAGGATAAGTTAAGTGACAGGGCGATTTAAAATAGTATTAAAGATAGTAAGAAGGATTGTGCATTCATCTTCCTCCGAGGCTTCAGGGACCCCACAGTCTTTAAATGTGGTGTTGACCTCTGTTATCCAGATCTGCCACATGAGATTGCAGGTCACGGAGCAAAAGTTTGTGTCTGCAGACTATGGATCACTTTACGCGATGCATTGTGGTCTTCTTCCAGCTGGTTTAGGCGGACCCCTCTATGGCTTGAACCTCCTGATGAACAGTGGCTATTTCTTCCTCTCACAGGTAAAGTCTACCTACGATAAAAATTACAGACCTCTCCATTCTTTGTAGGTGGGAAAGCTTGCAAAATCGCCAGTTTATCAAAAGTTCCTGAACATGTGATCGACAGATTGCTTTTCCTATAGACTGCAATAAATTACCCTTGCAGCCTATGGGAGATTTCTTATGTTTCTATAGCCCTGCCTCAGGGAGGGCTCCATAGGAACTTATTGCTGTGGTAGCCTTAAACCTTCCTTAGGCTTGAGGCTATAACAAGGAACAAACTGCTTCTCCGATCGTCGTGCAGAGTAGCTGTTCTGGCCCCAGGTGCACAGCGCTACTGGGAAAAGCCACTTCAAATGATTGACCATGACATAGGGGTGTTAAATGTCTGTGACTGGCGCCTGCTCAGCTCCAGAATGGATGCCATGTTTTAATACTGAACATTCGCCTAAGATGTATGGCGGAGGACAGGAAGTGGTTAAGATTTACTTTGCAACCAAAAGGTCTCGGAGGTCTATTTCAGCATTGTTGTGGATACTTGCTTAAATAACTGTATGGAACTGTTTTGTTTTTATTTTATTTTTCCATTGCTCCACAGTTCTAGGGTGAACACCAATGAATAATTTAAACAATCCGCCCCAGTGGAACATTCGTCCAAATGGAGAAGGCGAAAATGGGAATAAATGGAACTATGCTTTGCTGGTACCAGTATTGGGGCTTGCTGCTTTTCGTAAGTTTAAATTATTATTTGTATTATATGTATGGTAAATTAAAATTTACATTTATATGGAACCTGTGAACATGAAAATGCAGTGTAGTCTGCAAGCAGCATGTAACAGAGCAAGTAGTGCTTAACAGATTGATAAATAGTTTTATGCAAAAAGATGCAGTACAGTAGATGTACAGTACAATGTCTACACACCCCTGTTAAAGCGGCTCTGTCACCAGGATCAATCCTATTAAACCGGACATACCGCCTGGTAGGGCTGATCATGCTGATTAAAACCATACCTTTCTTTTGTCTGTACGTTAAACGGCTGCAGAGAAATCAGCATTTGTATACATATGCAAATGAGCAATTCAAACACTCAGAGGCGGGGCTGAATAGTCTGAGCACTGATGTGTAACAACACCCCCTGTGCTCTGCACATGCCCCCTCCACTTGATTGGCAGTGCTGGACACCAGGCTAAGGGCAGAGCTGTGTCCTGGCTTACACATACAGTCCTGATCAAAAGTTTAAGACCACTTGAAAAATGGCAAAAAATCATATTTTACATTGTTGGATCCGAACAAGTAGAGCTTCAACATGCAACAAGAAGAAATGAGAGTGAGACAAAACATTTTTTGAGCATTCAATTAATTGAAAATAACGATTAAACTGCAACAGGCTGTTTTTCAGCTGATCAAAATTTTAGGACCACATGCCTTTTAACCACTACAGGACCGCCGTACGCAGGATTGCGTCTTTGCGGCGGCCCTGTTATTCCTCCGGGACGCGCCGGCGCGTCCTTTCGCGAGACCCACACAGGCGCACGCGTTCACAGGAACTGGAGGTAAACTATCTGATCTGCAGCCTGCCAGCAGCGATCGTTCGCTGGCAGGCTGTAGATGCGATTTTTTTTTAACCCCTAAAAAGGTATATTAGACGCTGTCTTGATAACAGCGTCTAATATACCTGCTCCATGGTCCTCTGGTGGTCCCTTTTGCTTGGATCGACCACCAGAGGACACAGGCAGCTCTGTAATAAGTAGCACCAAACACCACTACACTACACCCCCCCCCCCCGTCACTTATTAACCCCTGATCACCCCACTGTCATTGATCACTCCCCTGTAAGGCTCCATTCAGAAGTCCGTATGTGTTTTGCAGATCCGATCCATGGATCCGCAAAACACATACGGACGTCTGAATGGAGCCTTACAGGGGGGTGATCAATGACATCTAGCCCATATAGACTCCCTGATCACCCCCCTGTCATTGATCACCCCCCTGTAAGGCTGGCTCCATTCAGAGGTCCGTATGTGTTTTGCGGATCCATGGATCGGATCCGCAAAACACATACGGACGTCTGAATGGAGCCTTACAGGGGGATGATCAATGACATCTAGCCCATATAGACTCCCTGATCACCCCCCTGTCATTGATCACCCCCCTGTAAGGCTGGCTCCATTCAGAGGTCCGTATGTGTTTTGCGGATCCATGGATCGGATCCGCAAAACACATACGGACGTCTGAATGGAGCCTTACAGGGGGGTGATCACCCCATATAGACTCCCTGATCACCCCCCTGTCATTGATCACCCCCCTGTAAGGCTCCATTCAGACATCCGTATGTGTTTTGCGGATCCGATCCGTGGATCCGCAAAACACATACGGACCTCTGAATGGAGCCTTACAGGGGGGTGATCAATGACAGGGTGGTGATCACCCCATATAGACTCCCTGATCACCCCCCTGTCATTGATCACCCCCCTGTAAGGCTCCATTCAGACATTTTTTTGGCACAAGTTAGCGGAAATTGATATATTTTTATTTATTTTTTTGTTTGTTCCACTAACTTGTGACGACAAATAAAATCTCACATGAACTCACCATACCCCTCACGGAATCCAAATAAAAAATGTAAATTACATAAATTTTTTTAAACATTTATATTCCAGACTTCTTCTCACGCTTTAGGGCCCCTAAAATGCCAGGGCAGTATAAATACCCCACATGTGACCCCATTTTGGAAAGAAGACACCTCAAGGTATTTTATGAGGGGCATGGCGAGTTCATGTAAAATTTTATTTTTTGTCACAAGTTAGCGAAAAAGGGAGACTTTGTGAGAAGAAAAAAAAAAAAAAACAATTTCCGCTAACTTGTGCCAAAAAAACAAAACTTCTATGAACTTTCCGTGCGCCTCACGGAATACCTTTGGGTGTCTTCTTTCCAAAATGGGGTCACATGTGGGGTATTTATACTGCCCTGGCATTTTAGGGGCCCTAAAGCGTGAGAAGAAGTCTGGAATCCAAATGCCCTCCTAAAAGATACTCATTGGAATTTGGGCCCCTTTGCGCACCTAGGCTGCAAAAAAGTGTCACACATGTGGTATCGCCGTACTCAGGAGAAGTTGGGCAATGTGTTTTGGCGTGTCTTTTTACATATACCCATGCTGGGTGAGAGAAATATCTCTCTATAATGACAACTTTGTATAAAAAAATGGGAAAAGTTGACTTTTAGAGAGATTTCTCTCACCCAGCATGGGTATATGTAAAAATACACCCCAAAACACATTGCCCTACTTCTCCTGAGTACGGCGATACCACATGTGTGACACTTTTTTGCAGCCTAGGTGGGCAAAGGGGCCCAAATTCCAATGAGTACTTTTAGGATTTTACAGGGCATTTTTTACACATTTGGATTCCAGACTTCTTTTCACGCATTAGGGCCCCTAAAATGCCAGGGCAGTATAACTACCCCACAAGTGATCCCATTTTGGAAAGAAGACACCCCAAGGTATTTCGTAATGGGCATAGTGAGTTCATGGAAGTTTTTATTTTTTGTCACAAGTTAGTGGAATATGAGACTTTGTAAGGAAAAATAAATAAAAATAAATCATCATTTTCTGCTAACTTGTGACAAAAAATAAAAAGTTCTATGAACTCACTATGCCCATCAGCGAATACCTTAGGATGTCTACTTTCCGAAATGGGGTCATTTGTGGGGTGTTTGTACTGTCTGGCCATTGTAGAACCTCAGGAAACATGACAGGTGCTCAGAAAGTCAGAGCTGCTTCAAAATGTGGAAATTCACATTTTTGTACCATAGTTTGTAAACGCTATAACTTTTACCTAAACCATTTTTTTTTTTACCCAAACATTTATTTTTTTCATCAAAGACATGTAGAACAATAAATTTAGAGAAAAATTTATTTAGAAATGTAGTTTTTAAAAAAAAAAAATTTACAACTGAAAGTGAAAAATTTCATTTTTTTTTTGCAAAAAATTCGTTAAATTTCGATTAATAACAAAAAAAGTAAAAATGTCAGCAGCAATGAAATACCACCAAATGAAAGCTCTATTAGTGAGAAGAAAAGGAGGTAAAATTCATTTGGGTGGTAAGTTGTATGACCGAGCAATAAACCGTGAAAGTAGTGTAGTGCAGAATTGTAAAAAGTGGTCTGGTCATTAAGGGTGTATAAGCTAGGGGGGCTGAGGTGATTTAAAAGGCCAAATCTGTGCAAAGATGTGGATTCATTGTCATTTTCTGTCAGGTAGTCACACATTGTGATGGCAAAGGAAAAAAAATCTCCCTTTTTGAACGTGGTCGGGTTGTTGAACTGCATAAGCAGGGTCTCTGACAGCGCGCCATCGCTGCTGAGGTGGGACGCAGTAAGACAGTCATTTGGAATTTCTTAAATGATCCTGAGGGTTATGGAACAAAAAAGTCAAGTCGAAGACCCAAAAAAATTTCATCAGCACTGAGTCGGAGGATCCAATTGGCTGTCCGTCAAGACACTGGACGATCCTCGACCCAAATTAAGGCCCTTACTGGTGCTGACTGCTGCCCCATAACCATCAGACGGCATCTGAGACTGAAGGGCTTCAAAAAGAAAAAACTTCTTCAAAGACCTCGTCTCCTTGAACGCCACAGAACTGCTCGTTTGGACTTTGCAAGAGAGCACCAAACATGGGACATTCAAAGGTGGAAGAAAGTTTTATTCTCTGATGAGAAAAAATTTAACCTTGATGGTCCTGATGGTTTCCAACGTTTCTGGCATGACGAGCAGATCCCACCTGAGATGTTTTCTACGCGCCACAGTGGAGGGGGCGCCATAATGGTCTGGGGTGCTTTTTCCTTCAGTGGAACAATGGAGCTTCAGGAAGTGCAGGGGCGCTGGCTGTGTCCAGATGTTGCAGAGAGCATTCCTCATGACTGAGGGCCCTCGTCTGTGTGGTAATGACTGGGTTTTCCAACAGGACAACGCTACAGTACACAATGCCCGCAGGACAAGGGACTTCTTCCAGGAGAATAACATCACTTTTGGCCCATCCTGCGTGTTCCCCTGATCTAAATCCAATTGAGAACCTTTGGGCATGGATGGCAAGGGAAGTTTACAAAAATGGACAACAGTTCCAGACAGTAGATGGCCTTCGTGCGGCCGTCTTCACCACTTGGAGAAATGTTCCCACTCACCTCATGGAAACGCTTGCATCAAGCATGCCAAAACCAATTTTTGAAGTGATAAACAATAACGGTGGAGCTACTCATTACGGAGTTCATGTTTGGAAGTTGGATTTCTGTTTTGGGGGGGTTTAGTTTTTTTTTTTGGAGGTGTGGTCCTAAACTTTTGATCAGCTGAACAACAGCCTGTTTCAGTTTATGGTTTTCATTAAATTGAATGCTCAAAAAATTTTTGTCTCACTCCCATTTCTTCTTGTTGCATGTTGAAGCTCTACTTGGAACCTTGTTAAGATCCAGCCATGCTAAATATAATTTTTTGCCATTTTTCAAGTGGTCTTAAACTTTTGATCAGGACTGTATCTACACTATATATATATATATATATATAAATATATATATATATATATATATATATATATATATATATATAGTGTATTATACACTCTCTGCACTATAGTTTCACTACACCAAGATCTGCTCAGAAAGCTGACATACATATCACCGCTGTATTCATAGGCACAATGTATGATTTTGAAGATACCTGTGCTCTCTTCCTGACGGCAGTGTCTGCAGTGTAAATCTCGCGCCGTTCAGTATTCGGCGCAGTGAGGGAAGGACGCTTGGCGGCTGCTGGCTTCCTCACTACGCCTGCGCCGATTTACTGAACGGCGCAAGATTTACAGTGCAGACACGCCCAGCGGGAAAAGAGCGGCGCTGCCCTGTCAATCAGGAGAAGAAGGGCGTGAAAAGAGGTGGGCAAACGGAGCCTCTAGGGGCATGTGCAACACCCCCCCCCCCCCTGCTCCTAGAGGCTAATTAGCATATTATAAAAGTTTGCTTTTCTCAATAAAAGCTTTAGGCAGTGAGATGGCACTAATATAGTTTTTTAAATCGGATAAATTTTTATTATTTTGTAAAAATAAACACTATCATTTCACAAAATTCTTGTGTCATATATAATGTTCAACACAGTGCAAAAATACGCATTGTACACAACAGGATAGTCAATAAACAGGATCCTTAACATAAAGATCCAACAACCAAACTCCCCTCCCCCTCCACCCACTGTGTAGATAAGCATAAACATGTGTAAGACCTATTTGTTTTAGTAACAGACCATGACATCACCTATGCACTATAAAGCTTCAGCACACTAGGCTTAAACAAACACAATCAGCCTCATCTCTCCCCTCCCAGGCTAGCCCGAGAAGATCCTCAGACTAGATAGCCATGTACTACAAACTCCAGATCTGTCAATCCAGGGGCCCCAAACGGTATAAAATTTCGACATGCTATTACGCTTCATGCATACTCCTCTTTCCAATCTTATGACTGTATTCATTCTGGTAATGAATTCCGATATGCTTGGGGGAAGCGGCTGTATCCATTTAGCAGCTAGGGTTTTGCGTGCCTAATATAAGATTCTGTTGATTCTGATTGTAACATTTGGTGGCAAGTTATCCGAATCTAACATACCAAGCAAGCAAAACCGAGGATCCAGTTTATAATTAGCGCTATAAATTTTGTTTAATAAATTGATTATATCTGTCCAATAGCCCTGTAGCACATTGCAATTCCATAGCATATGGAGCAATCCGGCCCCTTCTTCCCCACATTTCGGACACTTGGAGTCAGATCTATATCCCACCTTCCATAAGAAGATTGGAGTTCTATATACCCTGTGTATCATATAGAGTTGAGACAGTCTAGCCGCTTCGCTAGGGGTTAGAGTAGGAATCTGTGCAAGGACTTCTTCCCATTGGCTGTCTGAGATGGGGCCCACATCCCTCTCCCACTTCAACTTAACTCTGAGCGAATATTTTTTCAGCTGCTCATATAGCAAAGTATTTTAAGCATCAGAAATAGCTCCTTTTACAGGACCTGGTTCTATCAGTTTTTTAACCCCTTCAGGACCGGGCTCATTTTCACCTTAAGGACCAGGCCATTTTTTGGAAATCTGACCAGTGTCACTTTAAGTGCTAATAACTTTAAAACTCTTTGACTTATCCAGGCCATTCTGAGATTGTTTTTTCGTCACATATTGTACTTCATGACACTGGTAAAATTAAGTCCAAAAAATTTTTTTTTGTGCACAAAAAAATACCTAATTTACCAAAAATTTGGAGAACTTTGCAAATTTAAAAGTTTCAGTTTCTCTACTTCTGTAATACATAGTAATACCCCAAAAAATTGTGATGACTTTACATTCCCCATATGTCTACTTCATGCTTGAATTATTTTGGGAATGATATTTTATTTTTTGGGGATGTTATAAGGCTTAGAAGTTTAGAAGCAAATCTTGAAATTTTTCCGAAATTTACAAAATCTCAATTTTTAGGGACCAGTTCAGGTCTGAAGTCACTTTGCGAGGCTTACATAATAGAAACCACCCAAAACTGACCCCATCTAAGAAACTACACCCCTCAAGGTATTCAAAACTGATTTTGCATACATTGTTAACCCTTCAGGTGTTGCACAAGAGTTATTGGCAAATGGGGAGGAAATTTGAGAATTTCATTTTTTTGGTCTAATTTTTCATTTTAACCCATTTTTTCCACTAACAATGCAAGGGTTAACAGCCAAACAAGACTGTATCTTTATTGCCCTGACTCTGCTGTTCACAGAAACACCCCATATGTGGCCGTAAACTACTGTATGGCCACACAGCGGGGCGTAGAGTGAAAGGTGCGCCGTTTGGTTTTTGGAGGGCTAATTTTGCTGGACTGTTTTTTTTACACCATGTCCCATTTGAAGCCCCCCTGATGCACCCCTAAAGTAGAAACTCCATAAAAGTGACCCCATCTAAGAAACTACACCCCTCAAGGTATTCAAAACTGATTTTACAAAAGTTGTTAACCCTTTAGGTGTTCCACAAGAATTAATGGAAAATAGAGATTCAATTTCAAAATTTCACTTTTTCGGCAGATTTTCCATTTTAATATTTTTTTTCCAGTAACAAAGCAAGGGTTAACAGCCAAACAAAACTTAATATTTATGGCCCTGATTCTGTAGTTTACAGAAACACCCCATATGTGGTCGTAAACTGCTGTACGGGCACACGGCAGGGCGCAGAAGGAAAGGAACACCATATGGTTTCTGGAAGGCAGATTTTGCTGGATTGTTTTTAGACACCATGTCCCATTTAAAGCCCCCTGATGCACCCCTAGGTTAGAAACTCCAAAAAAGTGGCCCCATTTTGGAAACTACGGGATAAGGTGGCAGTTTTGTTGGTACTATTTTAGGGTACATATGATTTTTGGTTGCTCTATATTACACTTTTTGTGAGGCAAAGTAACAAAAAATAGAAATTCAGAAATTTCATCTCCATTTGCCATTAACTCTTGTGGAACACTTAAAGGGTTAACAAAGTTTGTAAAATCAGTTTTGAATACCTTGAGGGGTGTAGTTTCCAAAATGGGGTCATTTTTTGGAGTTTATACTCTAGGGGTGCATCGGAGGGGCTTCAAATGGGACATGGTGTCAAAAAACCAGTCCAGCAAAAACTGCCTTCCAAAAACCATATGGCGCTCCTTTCCTTCTGCGTCCTGCCGTGTGGCCATACAGGAGTTTACGACCACATATGGGGCATTTCTATAAACTAAAGAATCAGGGCAATAAATATTGAGTTTTGTTTGGCTGTTAACCCTTGCTTTGTTATGGGAAAAAATGAATAAAAATGGAAAATTTGCCAAAAAATAGCTGTTTTAGCACTGTTTTTATTTTTTATTATTTACAACGTTCATCTGACAGGTTAGATCATGTGCTATTTTTATAGAGCAGGTTCTTACGGACGTGACGATACCTAATATGTATACTTTTTTATTTATTTAGGTTTTACACAATAATATCATTTTTGACACAAAAAAATAACGTTTTAGTGTCTCCATAGTCTGAGAGCCATAGTTTTTTCAGTTTTTTGGCGATTGTCTCAGGTTGGGTATCATTTTTGCGGGATGAGATGACGGTTAGATTGGTACTATTTTGGGGTGCATATGACTTTTTGATCGCTTGCTATTACACTTTTTGTGATGTAAGGTAACAAAAAATAGCTTTTTTGACACCGTTTTTATTTTTATTTTTTTACAGTGTTCACCTGAGGGGTTAGGTCATGTGGTATTTTTATAGATCAGGTTCTTACGGACATGGCAATACCTAATATGTCTACCTTTTTATAATTTATCAGGGTTTTACACAATAATATCATTTTTGAAACAAAAAAAAATCATGTTTTAGTATCTCCATAGTCTGAGACCCATAGTTTTTTTATTTTTTGGGCCATTGTCTCATGTAAGGGCTCATTTTTTGCGGGATGAGGTGACGGTTTGATTGGTACTATTTTGGCGTACATGCGACTTTTTTGATCACTTTTATTACCTTTTTTGGGAAGTAAGGTGGGCAAAATTTCAATTTCCTCATAGTTTTTTTTTTTTTTTTATGGCGTTCACCGTGCGGGGAAAGTAACATGACCGTTTTATAGATCAGGTCGTTACGGACGCGGCGATACCTAATATGTGTAGTGTATTTTTTTTTATTTATTTTTTTTATTCAGTGATAAATGTGTTTTTTTGAAACTTTACTTTTTTAACTTTTTTTTTAACTTTTTTTTTGACCCAGACCCACTTGGTTCTTGAAGATCCAGTGGGTCTGATGTCTGTATAATACAGTACAGAACAATATATATTGCACTGTACTGTATTTTACACTTGTCTGAACAGATCTATGCCTTTTAGCATAGATCTGTTCAGCACTAATGGACAGCAGGACGCCTGAGAGGCGTCCTGTTGCCATGGGAACCTTCCCCGTCTGCTCAATACTGGTCAGAACTGCGCAGACGGGGAAGGGTAAGCACAGGGCTAAGGGGGGCTCTCTGGGGGCTCTCTCCCTCTCCCATAGAGGGAGGGAGCTCCCTGCGCTGTTAACCTTTTCCATACAGCGGTCCGTACGGACCGCTGTATGGAAAGGGTTAAACGGCTGACATCGCATCGCAGATGTCAGCCGTTTATACCAGGGTGCCAGCAATGTGCTGGCACCCTGGTATACCCACTAGACACCAACGATGATTCAAGGGGAGGCGGGCGGGGGATCGCGATCCCGCCTGCCGCACCGCCCGCACCTCCGCACCGCCTGCGACACCCCCCCTGCACCACCCGCCCACATAATATTATTCAGGGGTGCAGGGGGGGTGAAAAATATTTATTTTAGACATACTAAAGTTTCTGATCCCCGCGGTCCTCAGAAACTGCAGAAAGCGCTACAAACCGCAGGTCTGAATTGACCTGCGGTTTGCAGCGATCGCCGACATGGGGGGTCACAGGACCCCCCTCGGCATTGACCCAAGGTGCCCGGCTGTGTGTGACAGCCGGGATCTCAGCGCTGTCACCATGTCTGCAGACATGGTGACAGTTTATGCCATGACGTGTATACTCATCATGGCGCGCTAAGTAGCAGTGCTCCATGACGAGTATACTCGTCATAGGTCGGGAATATTTTCACACTATCTCCTTCTCTGATCGCTTCCCTGACAGGAATTGGGGCGATCAGAGAAGGAGAAGCACATAGTCCCTCCCTAACCCCCCCTTACCTGCCCCGATGCGCTGCGATTGGTCCCTCTGCAGTAATGGACCAATCACAGCGATCGTGGGCGGGTCAGAGCTACAATACAGCTCCTGCCGGCTTCTCTGGTTGCCTAGCAACCCCAGCACGCCGGCTTCACTGAAGCTTCAGCGCTTCGCTCCCTGCGCTGACAGTGAAAGCCGATCACGTACATGCATGTGGGGATGCGGTGAGGCACCACATTCCCCCACGTACATGTACGTGATGTTGCGTGAAGGGGTTAAGCATGAGATGTGATACAAATTGTAGGGGGCGCACTTTATCCTGCGAACTAATAGCGTGCCTTAACTGAAGGTATTTATAGAAATGGGTAGACGCTAGGCCATATTCAGTGCAAAGTTGTGCAAATTGTTTTAGGATACCTTGTGAATATAGTTGACCTAAATTCCATAGTCCTTTACGTTCCCAATCAGAAAATCCCTGCAGTTTAGACAATTCTATTAAATGAGGGTTATTCCAAACAGGAGACAGGTCCAATAGTTCCTGAACACCCAGAATTTCACTAGCCTTTCCCCAGACCTTCCTCATTAATCCTACTACTGGGAGGGGTTTAAAAGAGTCAGGTAAATCTTTCTCCATAATCTAAATAGGCTGGCAGACCCCAGATGCCCACTTCACCAGTTCTCCACATCTTCCCATCTCTCTCAGGGACCCCCATCCCTTAAGGTGTTGACACTGAGCTGCTTAGAAATATATAAAGGAGTTAGATAACGCCAGTCCCCCCCGCTTCTTTACCACGCTGTAATGTTTCATATCGGATTCTACTATTTTTATTTTTCCATAACAAAGATCTAAATATTCTCTAACTTATAATAATAATGCATGGGAATCCATACTGGCGTGTTATCCAATATGCAGAGCAATTGCGGCATCCATATCATCTTAAGAAGATTACCTCTACCTATCATTGACAATGGAAGCTTATGCCAGGTGACCGCTTTCTGTTTAAGTCTATCCATTAGTGGTACTAGGTTATTCGCTACATAAGATCGGGGCTGTACTGAAATAGAGACTCCAAGATATTTAAAGGAGGAGATCACTTTCAGGTTAACATGATCTAAGCAAAAAGATTCCTGAAGAGCGGACAGTGGAAGAATAACTGACTTATTCCAATTGATTAATAAACCAGAAAAATTGCCACCAGGTTGCTTTCCATTAAAAATATAAGAAAATTATATAAAAATGTATAAAAGACATCCCAATAAAAATAATGATATCTATCACAAGAGGGAAAGTATACTACAGTCTTATGTAAGGTCCATATTCATAAAAAAACATATTAGTGGAACTATAATATCGACATAGGCTTCATAGTATTCTATATTTTCGGAGTAGTACAAATGCGTTGCAGGTAGAAATGGGGAAGTGGGCCTGTCACCAAGGGGGGGTCACTTTACCAATGGCCGTTTATTGGTACTGTGACCCCCCCTTGGTGACAGGCCCACTTCCCCATTTCTACCTGCAACGCATTTGTACTACTCCGAAAATATAGAGTACTATGAAGTCTATGTCGATATTATAGTTCCACTAATATGTTTTTTTATGAATATGGACCTGTCACGGCTGTATGTGAGCAACAATAGTATACACAGTAAAAGAGCTACTGACCGGACCCAAACTAGGGAGGATAAAGGGTGACACCTGTCAGACCCTCAAAGCTCTCCCTATTCTGCTAAAGCACATGCCCGGATCCAAATGGCGGAACGAGGCATGCCCACGTGCCTAAGACTGATGACCACTGTAACCTCTACAATAGTGGAAGGGACACGGCCACCGGTGCCCTACTCAGTATATGGAGGGAACCGTGGCCACCTCAGATCCAGTCAGAAAATAATCAGGTACACAACAATGTCTGTACACTTAGCTGAAGGTGTTGCAGCCGCAGAGAAGACGGATCCAAGGACAGCTGGCAATATCCGGAGTGCTTGCTGCAGCAGAACACAGGTCCAGTGAACTGATAGCTACAAGTGAAGATACTAAAGCAAGAGCCTCAACTGAAATGAGAACTATAATCCACGCCCTACAATAGGAGGAGGGGTGATATAAAGAGAGGGAAATCAAACGCATGAGGGACAGCTGGGAGGAAGGAAACCAAAAGTAAACAGAGCAGTGAGAACTCCTCCCAGCTCTAGTAGTGACATCATCACAGGGGTGGAGAAACAGAGCTGTGAGAACGTCCCAAATCTCTGGTAGTGACAGTACCCCCCCCCCCCCCCCTCTACGGGTGGACTCCGGACACCCAGGACCCACCTTCTCAGGATGAGCCCTATGAAATGCCCTGATGAGGCGAGTGGCTTTAATGTCCGACACCGGAACCCACATCCTCTCCTCAGGACCATAACCCTTCCAATGAACGAGGTACTGAAGAGAACCGCGGACAAT
Organism: Bufo bufo; assembly: GCF_905171765.1. Lineage (NCBI taxonomy): Eukaryota > Metazoa > Chordata > Amphibia > Anura > Bufonidae > Bufo > Bufo bufo. Next base: position 284,400,570 of record NC_053393.1, on the reverse strand, counting down.
GCGAGAGTCCACAATTCTGGAAACCTCAAACTCCAGATTGCCATCAACCAAAATCGGAGGAGGAGGCTAAGAGGAGGGTACCGTGGGCTGGACATATGGTTTTAAGAGAGATCTGTGAAATACATTATGTATCTTCCAAACCCGTGGAAGATCAAGACGGAAGGCAACAGGATTGAGGACTGACAAGATTTTATAAGGCCCAATAAACTTGGGACCCAATTTCCAGGAGGGAACCTTCAGTTTAATATTTCTTGTAGACAACCACACCAGATCACCCACATTCAGGTCCGGACCAGGCACACGTCTCTTATCAGCCACACGCCTATACACTGCGTGCAGAATTATTAGGCAAATGAGTATTTTGACCACATCATCCTCTTTATGCATGTTGTCTTACTCCAAGCTGTATAGGCTCGAAAGCCTACTACCAATTAAGCATATTAGGTGATGTGCATCTCTGTAATGAGAAGGGGTGTGGTCTAATGACCTCAACACCCTATATTAGGTGTGCATAATTATTAGGCAACTTCCTTTCCTTTGGCAAAATGGGTCAAAAGAAGGACTTGACAGGCTCAGAAAAGTCAAAAATAGTGAGATATCTTGCAGAGGGATGCAGCACTCTTAAAATTGCAAAGCTTCTAAAGCGTGATCATCGAACAATCAAGCGTTTCATTCAAAATAGTCAACAGGGTCGCAAGAAGCGTGTGGAAAAACCAAGGCGCAAAATAACTGCCCATGAACTGAGAAAAGTCAAGCGTGCAGCTGCCAAGATGCCACTTGCCACCAGTTTGGCCATATTTCAGAGCTGCAACATCACTGGAGTGCCCAAAAGCACAAGGTGTGCAATACTCAGAGACATGGCCAAGGTAAGAAAGGCTGAAAGACGACCACCACTGAACAAGACACACAAGCTGAAACGTCAAGACTGGGCCAAGAAATATCTCAAGACTGATTTTTCTAAGGTTTTATGGACTGATGAAATGAGAGTGAGTCTTGATGGGCCAGATGGATGGGCCCGTGGCTGGATTGGTAAAGGGCAGAGAGCTCCAGTCCGACTCAGACGCCAGCAAGGTGGAGGTGGAGTACTGGTTTGGGCTGGTATCATCAAAGATGAGCTTGTAGGGCCTTTTCGGGTTGAGGATGGAGTCAAGCTCAACTCCCAGTCCTACTGCCAGTTTCTGGAAGACACCTTCTTCAAGCAGTGGTACAGGAAGAAGTCTGCATCCTTCAAACATGATTTTCATGCAGGACAATGCTCCATCACACACGTCCAAGTACTCCACAGCGTGGCTGGCAAGAAAGGGTATAAAAGAAGAAAATCTAATGACATGGCCTCCTTGTTCACCTGATCTGAACCCCATTGAGAACCTGTGGTCCATCATCAAATGTGAGATTTACAAGAAGGGGGAAACAGTACACCTCTCTGAACAGTGTCTGGGAGGCTGTGGTTGCTGCTGCACGCAATGTTGATGGTGAACAGATCAAAACACTGACAGAATCCATGGATGGCAGGCTTTTGAGTGTCCTTGCAAAGAAAGGTGGCTATATTGGTCACTGATTTGTTTTTGTTTTGTTTTTGAATGTCAGAAATGTATATTTGTGAATGTTGAGATGTTATATTGGTTTCACTGGTAAAAATAAATAATTGAAATGGGTATATATTTGTTTTTTGTTAAGTTGCCTAATAATTATGCACAGTAATAGTCACCTGCACACACAGATATCCCCCTAAAATAGCTAAAACTAAAAACAAACTAAAAACTACTTCCAAAAATATTCAGCTTTGATATTAATGAGTTTTCTGGGTTCATTGAGAACATGGTTGTTGTTCAATAATAAAATGAATCCTCAAAAATACAACTTGCCTAATAATTCTGCACTCCCTGTACCTCTCACTCATCTTTTTAAGATTACTCTGAATCTTTTGCCAAATGGTAGACAAAGACGAGGAAAATCTCTCCTCCTCAGGTAAACCAGAAAGAGTCCCTCCAGAGAATGTCCCAAACTGCGGATGGAACCCATATGCACCAAAGAATGGTGACTTATCAGAAGATTCCTGACGACGGTTGTTCAGAGCAAACTCAGCAAGAGGGAGAAATGAACACCAATCCTCCTGGTTCTCTGCCACAAAACAGCGCAAATATGTCTCCAGATTCTGATTGAGGCGCTCAGTCTGACCATTCGACTGCGGGTGAAAAGCAGAAGAGAAGGACAGCCGAACCCCCAGGCGAGAACAGAAAGCCTTCCAGAACCTGGACACAAACTGCGTGCCTCTATCGGAAACAATATCAGAGGGAATGCCGTGCAATTTAACAATATGGTCGACAAAAGCTTGCGCCAATGTTTTAGCATTGGGTAAACCAGGGAAAGGTACGAAATGAGCCATCTTGCTAAAACGGTCCACCACCACCAGGATCACCAACTTCTCCGAGGAACGAGGAAGATCCGTGATAAATTCCATGGACAGGTGTGTCCAAGGACGGGAAGGTATGGGTAACGGGAGAAGGGAACCTGAAGGCCGTGAACGAGAGACCTTAGCGCGAGCGCACGTCTCACAAGCAGCCACAAAACCCTCCACCGACTTACGAAGAGCCGGCCACCAAAATCTCCGAGCAATGAGATCTACCGTGGCTCTACTCCCGGGGTGACCAGCAAGAACCGTATCATGATGCTCCTTAAAGAGTTTGTGACGTAGCTCAGGAGGCACGAACAACTTCCCAGAAGGACAACGGGCAGGTGCCTCAGTCTGGGCAGCCTGGACCTCGGCCTCCAAATCGGAATATAGAGCAGAAACAACTACCCCCTCCGCCAAAATGGGACCCGGGTCCTCGGAGTTTCCTCCTCCCGGAAAACAGCGAGAGAGAGCATCAGCCTTCACATTTTTTATCCCAAGTCGGAATGTAACAACAAAATTGAATCTGGAGAAGAACAGAGACCATCTGGCCTGTCTCGGATTCATACGCCTGGCCGACTCCAAGTATGCCAGATTCTTATGGTCGGTAAAAACGGTGATAGGGTGCCTGGCCCCCTCCAACCAATGGCGCCATTCCTCGAAAGCCAACTTGATGGCCAACAACTCCCTATCTCCCACATCATAGTTTCTCTCTGCCGGGGAGAGTTTTTTAGAGAAAAAGGCACAGGGTCGCCATTTGGCAGGAGAAGGGCCCTGGGACAAAACCGCACCCACACCCACCTCGGAAGCATCCACCTCAACAATAAAAGGTAAGGAAACATCGGGATGCACCAAGACGGGAGCAGACGCAAAACTCTCTTTAATCTTAGAAAAGGCTGCAAGCGCCTCCTCCGACCAAGAGGAAAAATCCGCCCCCTTTTTTGTCATGTCAGTAAGGGGTTTGACACCAGAGGAATAATTCAAAATGAACTTTCTGTAATAGTTCGCAAAACCCAGAAATCGCATCAATGCCTTCTGATTCTCAGGAAGCTCCCACTCAAGTACAGCACGGACCTTCTCCTGATCCATGCGAAAACCAGAAGCAGAGAGGAGAAAACCCAGAAATTGAATCTCCGATACCATAAAAAGACATTTCTCCAGCTTGGCGTACAATTTATTTTCCCGCAGAATCTGCAGAACCTGAAAAAGATGATCCTGATGGGTCTGAACATCAGGGGAAAAAATCAAAATATCATCAAGATACACCAATACAAATTTCCCCATTAAATGGTAGAAAATACTATTAATAAAATGCTGAAAGACGGCCGGAGCATTCATCAGGCCGAAAGGCATAACGAGATTCTCGAAATGCCCGTTAGGGGTATTAAAGGCCGTTTTCCATTCATCCCCCACTCTGACCCTGACCAGGTTGTACGCGCCTCTCAAATCCAATTTGGAAAACACCTTGGCCCCAACAATTTGGTTGAAGAGGTCTGGGATCAGAGGAAGGGGATAGGGATCGCGAATCGTGATACGGTTCAGCTCCCTAAAATCTAGGCAAGGTCTCAGAGAGCCATCTTTTTTTTTAACAAAAAAAAAACCCGCGGCCACAGGTGACTTTGAGGGACGAATATGCCCCTTCTCGAGACTCTCGGAGATATAAGTTCGCATTGCGATTCTTTCCGGTTGTGAGAGATTGTAGAGGCGTGCTTTTGGCAGCTTGGCACCAGGAATGAGGTTAATGGGACAGTCAAACTCCCGGTGAGGAGGTAGCTCCTGAACACCGCTCTCGGAAAACACGTCCGAGAAATCAGAGAGAAATGATGGCACAGTTTTAGTAGACACCTCTGCAAAAGTCGCTGTGAGACAATTCTCTCTACAAAAGTCACTCCACTCATGTATTTGCCTTCCTTGCCAATCAATAGTGGGGTTATGTCTAGTGAGCCAGGGTAACCCCAAAACTAGAGGAGAAGGCAATCCATTAAGGACAAAACAAGATATATCCTCCACATGAGTGTCACCTACAGCTAGCTGGATATTGTGAACAATGCCCTTCAGAGATCTCTGTGAGAGTGGAGCAGAGTCAATAGCAAAAACAGGTATATCCTTTTCTAATGTGCAAACCTGAAAACCATGCATGGCTACAAATTGAGTGTCAATAAGATTGACGGCCGCTCCACTATCGACAAAAATCTCACAAGAAATGACTTTGCTCTCTAGCGCCACCCTGGCAGACAGGAGAAAACGGGAACTGCAGGTCAGAGGAAAAGCATCAATTCCTACATCAACTTTGCCCAAAGTAGCAGATGAAGCAGAATTTGATGATTTACCTTTTGAGGTTTTTCTCTTATTATCGCTCTTAGTACAGTTCAAGAATCTCCTAGAGGGACAAACATTTGCCGAATGACCTATGCCCCCACAACAAAAACACACCATACTCTGAGGACTAAATCCTCTTTTATCAGGGGGAAGTTGACCTAGCTGCATGGGCTCCTCCTCAGAGGGGAGCGAGACAGGATGAGGCCCCTGCACACTGAATGAGTCCGCACCACTGCCCCTAGACTGACAATGGCTGGACAGAGAGGTCTCGTTTCTTTCTCTTATACGCCTGTCAAGGCGTACCGCCAATGACATGGCAGACTCTAAGGACGTTGGTCTCTCATGGAAAGCAAACGCATCTTTCAATCTCTCTGAGAGACCATGACAGAACTGACTCCGGAGTGCAGCATCATTCCAACCCGAATCAGCTGCCCATCTCCGAAATTCAGAACAATAAAGCTCCGCAGACAGTTTGTTCTGGCATAAAACACGTAAGTTAGATTCGGCCAGAGCAACACGATCCGGGTCATCATAAATCTGCCCCAGGGCCACAAAAAATCTTTCCACGGATCGAAGGGAGGGATCCCCTGATGGCAGCGAAAAAGCCCAAGTCTGAGCATTACCCCTGAGCAGGGAGATGACAATCCTCACCCTCTGCTCCTCCTTACCAGAGGAGTGGGGACACAAGCAAAAATGGAGTTTGCATGCCTCTCTGTAGCGAACAAAATTCTCACTGCCCCCGGAGAACGTTTCCGGAAGTGAGACCTTTGGCTCGCAACAGACTCCATGAGCCGGAGCAGAGCCCAATGCTTGAAGCTGAGTCATAGATTGACGGAGATCCGCTACTTCCAAAGAAAGACCCTGCATGCGGTCAACCAGGCCAGAAAGCGGATCCATGTCAAAAAAGGACGGTTTTGGTGGATTATAATGTCACGGCTGTATGTGAGCAACAATAGTATACACAGTAAAAGAGCTACTGACCGGACCCAAACTAGGGAGGATAAAGGGTGACACCTGTCAGACCCTCAAAGCTCTCCCTATTCTGCTAAAGCACATGCCCGGATAAAAAAATGGCGGAACGAGGCATGCCCACGTGCCTAAGACTGATGACCACTGTAACCTCTACAATAGTGGAAGGGGCACGGCCACCGGTGCCCTACTCAGTATATGGAGGGAACCGTGGCCACCTCAGATCCAGTCAGAAAATAATCAGGTACACAACAATGTCTGTACACTTAGCTGAAGGTGTTGCAGCCGCAGAGAAGACGGATCCAAGGACAGCTGGCAATATCCGGAGTGCTTGCTGCAGCAGAACACAGGTCCAGTGAACTGATAGCTACAAGTGAAGATACTAAAGCAAGAGCCTCAACTGAAATGAGAACTATAATCCACGCCCTACAATAGGAGGAGGGGTGATATAAAGAGAGGGAAATCAAACGCATGAGGGACAGCTGGGAGGAAGGAAACCAAAAGTAAACAGAGCAGTGAGAACTCCTCCCAGCTCTAGTAGTGACATCATCACAGGGGTGGAGAAACAGAGCTGTGAGAACGTCCCAAAGCTCTGGTAGTGACAGGACCTTACATAAGACTGTAGTATACTTTCCCTCTTGTGATAGATATCATTATTTTTATTGGGATGTCTTTTATAAATTTTTATATAATTTTCTTATTTTTAATGGAAAGCAACCTGGTAGCAATTTTTCCTTTATCACCTGTATTTATTACAACAAGAGGAAGCAAATATATAAAAAAACGCATGTGTTGCCCAAAAACCGCATGGAAAACGCCTCAATACCGCAATGATGAAAATAGATACTCCAGTCCAGATTTTGAAGAGGACCTGTGACAGTATAAAAGGATGTGACGCTTTAGCAGGGATACAGCCACTGAGGAAGGGGAGTGAAGTCCCACGAAACGCGTCTGGCGTTATATCCCTGCTTTGATTAGAGGATCCGGTTATGATTGGGACATTTTAACTTGGAGCGCTCCATTTTTCTACAAGTCTTTTGCTGTGAGTATAATCTCACCTGAATACCGGAATAAAGACACTAAACCTCGCGATATCTCTGGAGAGATCACGTGACACATACCAGAGAGCGAGGACGCCGGGAAAGAGCTACAGCTGTGCGGTAGAAAGAGGTGAGCGGGACAACTGGACTGCCGGGTATCAACACATACCGGTAAGCGATTTCCCCCCCAACACCGAGCACCAGGTGACACTGTTGCTAATAATATTTTCACAAGTTTGAAAGAGGCGCTCTCGCCCCATAAGGACCGGACTGCAAACCAATGCGGACATTGTATTCCAAACAGACCCACCGTCTGGATATATATCATATTTAAAGGGACATTGTCCAAATATTAATTCGCTGACCATTTAGGCCACAAAAGCGGGACGTGGGCAGCACAACTATATTCAGCTGAAAAGATCTTCACTTATTGGACATTTTATATATAGATGACCTTACCCCATATACAGGACTTTATTACCAGTGTATTGCATATTGTATTTTATATATTTTTATGGGACATTTATTCCGGAAATTTTATATCTTAATAGTGTGAAAAATATTTTATAGTGTGATATTTTATTGTGATTAAATGCTGTGGATGTGACCTACATAGCGAGTGCCAGTCGTATATTTATTCGCTTCTCTCATAGAGCTAGGTAAAATACCTGTCCTATAAGATTCATTAAACACCTGTAGGAGATGCGGGAGCAAAACTTCTTGATGTTTTTTGTAGAATTCCACAGGCAGACCATCTCCCCCAGGTGCTTTTCCGTTAGGAAGCGACTGCACCACCAATACCATCTCTTCCAATTGAATGTCCCCATCTAGTAATAACCTCTGATCATCAGACAGGCTGGGCATCTGGATATTATGCAGGTATTGCTCTCTGTCACTACAGTCAATCCCTAGTCTGGACATAGACATCTGCATAGTGCTCATGGAATATGTTCATTATGTTATCATCTCCCGATACCTGAACGCCCATTTTATTAGTGATTCCCAATACACAAGAGGGACCCGATTTGAGTCTTAATAATAGTAGCTAGTAGGTGGCCCGTACATTCCCCTTCCATAAAATAATGTTGAGTCTTAAAAAATTGTTTGTCCCCAGCTCTACTAATCAAATGTTCCTTCAGTAGATCTTGCGCCTCCGTCCAGTGCGAGGAATTTTCTAGGGAGGGGTCAGAGATGTATTTAGCTTCCGTAGTCTGAACTCTATCCAGCAGTTCTGTCGTAAGTGCCCTGCTTTTTAGGCTACTTTCACACTAGCGTTCGGGGCTCCGCTTGTGAGTTCCGTTTGAAGGGGCTCACAAGCGGCCCCGAACGGATCCGTCCAGCCCTAATGCATTCTGAATGGATGCGGATCCGCTCATAATGCATCAGTCTGGCTCCGTTTGTCCTCCGCTCCGCTCAGCAGGCGGACACCTGAACGCAGCTTGCAGCGTTCAGGTGTCCGCCTGGCCGTGCGGAGGCAAACGGATCCGTCCAGACTTACAATGTAAGTCAATGGGGACGGATCCGTTTGAAGTTGACACAGTATGGCTCAATTTTCAAAATTATTATTTTTTTTGTTCATGGTAATGCAAACGGATCCGTTCTGAACGGATCTAGGCGTTTGCATTATAGGTGCGGATCCGTCTGGGCACATACCAGACGGATCCGACCTAAACGCAGGTGTGAAAGTAGCCTTAGTTTTATGGGAACTAATCTGTTTAATATATAACCCTCTAACATAAGCTTTCATTGTATCCCAGATAATGGAGTGACTAGCTGAACCTTCATTATTGGTAAAAAAGTCAGTCAGAGCAGCAGATATCACAGTACCAGTATCAACTAACTGGATCCAAAAAGGGTTTAGTCGCCATGGTTGTCTCGGACCCAATAGCTCTCTCCCTATATCCAGTACTACCAATAACGGGGAGTGGTCAGAAATACTACGGGGTAAGTACCTAACATCCTGGACCTTATCTAACTCTCCCTTAGTTCCCACAGCGAGATCTATCCTAGAAAGAGAACTATGTAATGACGAGTAGCAGGAGTATTGCTTCACACCTGGATACCTGGATTTCTGGACCTCCACAAATCATACAAGTCTATTTCAGCAAGCGTCTTGGCTAATGAGGATAGAGAAGGGCCAGAGGCCCCACTATCAGATTGGAATTTATCTAGGGATTTGTCCAGGGGCGGACTGAGAACCCTCAGGGCCCCCGGGCAAAATAAATCAAGGGCCCCGTTACAGGCCCCACCCATGTTCTTCTGCAAGCCCCACCCTTGTCCCGCCTCCAGCCACACCCTACACAATCTTTAATAAGATTTCAAAGTTAAAGCGACACAAAAGGCACCCAGACCACTTCAGCTCATTGATGTGGTCTGGGTACAGTGTCCCTTTTGCAAATCGAGCTGCAATGTTCTAGAGAAACTGCATTGTTTACGTTCCAGCAATAAGTCAGCCTCTAGTGGCTGGCAGCCACCTGAGGGCTTCCTGGATTAAAACAGACCTTTGGTCTGGTATCTGACGCTGGACATCCTCACACTCTGCATTATGACCTCCAGGGTCAGATTTCTCCCATAATGCTTTCGTATGGGGTGATCTAATCTCAGCGTCCATTAGTGAGCCTCTGTTAGAAGCAGTGTGGGCATAACTACTGTGAAGGGGGCACATATCTGGGCATAACTACTGTGAAAGGGGGGGAGGGCCCTTCACAGTAGTTATTAATCCCTTTCAGCAGTCCCCCCTTCAGTGAATGGGGGACTGCTGAAAGGGGTTAATAACTACTGTGAAGGGCCTAGCCGTCTGGGCAACCCCACAGATCATCCTCCCACCCACCTTGTAACTTGTTCCACTGATCCGCTACTTGCGGGCTACATGGGCATGAGTTCAGTCACTTCGGTGCGCAATCCCATCCTGCGGCGCGTGATCCCACGAGACCCCGTGACCTACAGCGGCGGGTCTTGCGGGATCACGCGCTGCAGGACGGCATTGCCCACCGAAGTGACTGAACTCATTCCCGCGCAGCCGACAAGTAGTGGAACAATTACAAGAGGGGTGGGGAATAGCCAAATTAAAAAATATTTTTAACCAAAAGGTGTTATGGGGGCTCTGTGGATGGCACTGTTGTGGGGGCTCTGTGGATGGCACTGTTGTGGGGGCTCTGTGGATGGCACTGTTGTGGGGGCTCTGTGGATGGCACTGTTGTGGGGGCTCTGTGGATGGCACTGTTGTGGGGGCTCTGTGGATGGCACTGTTGTGGGGGTTCTGTGGATGGCACTGTTGTGGGGGCTCTGTGGATGGCACTGTTGTGGGGGCTCTGTGGATGGCACTGTTGTGGGGGCTCTGTGGATGGCACTGTTGTGGGGGTTCTGTGGATGGCACTGTTGTGGGGGCTCTGTGGATGGCACTGTTGTGGGGGCTCTGTGGATGGCACTGTTGTGGGGGCTCTGTGGATGGCACTGTTGTGGGGGCTCTGTGGATGGCACTGTTGTGGGGGCTCTGTGGATGGCACTGTTGTGGGGGCTCTGTGGATGGCACTGTTGTGGGGGCTCTGTGGATGGCACTGTTGTGGGGGCTCTGTGGATGGCACTGTTGTGGGGGCTTTGTGGATGGCACTGTTGTGGGGGCTCTGTGGATGGCACTGTTGTGGGGGCTCTGTGGATGGCACTGTTGTGGGGGGGGGGGAAATCTGTGGGTGACACATATATAGCACCTTATGTTATATATGTGTCATCCACAGATCCCCCCATAAGTGTCCCTGTGAGTGAATGATCCAATACAGGGTCTGGGGGCCGGCATCTGGTGTTGTAATGGCAGCGGGGCCCGGTGCAGTCACTGTATTCTATTACACCGGGCCCCGCTCACTGTAATACTAATATTCATATGTGAACAACTTGAAATCCTCTGCGATCCTCTCCCTCTCTGTACTTACAAACTCAGTAGCAGGCCGGGCGGCAGCGCAACTCACTGACGTCACGCGCCTGCTCCTCCCACTTTATGAATGAAGCAGGTGGAGCCAGTGGCGTTGCTAGGGCTGGTGTCACCCGGTGCGGTAGAAAATGGTGTCACCCCCCCCCTCCCCCCGAAGCAATAATTTTTTAGCCATATATGGGGGCTATGGTGGTGCTGCTGCCATAGGGGGCATCCGTTAGCTCAGCAGACCCCCCCTAGCAGTCAGAGCCTGGTCTCGGGAGGGGCACTTCCAGATTATTTTCTGTCCACCACCACAAAACAATGGTGCTTATAGAACAGACTACACAGTGTAGCGGTATACTGTATATTGTGGGGCACAGTGTAGAGGTATACTGTATATTGTGTGGCACAGTGTAGCGGTATACTGTATATTGTGTGGCACAGTGTAGCGGTATACTGTATATTGTGTGGCACAGTGTAGGCTATATGTGTATAACATAAACATATTTCATATGAAAACTTACAATTACTTGGCTTGGCCCTTGGGGATCTCGGACACCACTAATACTTGGCCAGGGGCTCGGCGGAGCTGATGTTGTGTTTCATCCTAATGAGAAAGATTTCATAATAAGGATTTGGAGAAGGGGCAGAGGGATAGCAGAGCAGGGAGAGGCTGGTGCTGCTACTAGGGGGTCATACCATGGGGAGTAATAAAGCCCACCATAATGCCCCCCCTAGTAGAAATAATTCTCCTTTTTGTGACAGTGCAAAAAATACCCCCTTGTAATGCCCCTAGTTGAGCTAATGTCCCCATAGTGCCTCCATAATGTCCCAGTATAAAATACCCCTATATAGTGCCCCCAGTAAATTCCCCCATAGTGCTCCTCTCCCCCCTTCCTGCTAGTGCCCCCCATAATGTACCAGTATAAAATGCCCCATATATAGTGCCCCAGTAGATGCCCTCAGTGTCCGGCCTCTGATAGGCTGCCGGCCTAGTGTCTGATAGACTGCCTGCTTCAAAAAGCGGAAATTCACATTTTTGTACCATAGTTTGTAAACGCTATAGCTTTTACCCAAACATTTTTTTTTTTTTAATCAAAGACATGTAGAACAATAAATTTAGAGAAAAATTTATATATGGATGTCGTTTTTTAAAAAAAAATTTACAACTGAAAGTGAAAAATGTCATTTTTTTGCAAAAAAAAAAAAAGGTAAATTTCGATTAATAACAAAAAAAGTAAAAATGTCAGCAGCAATGAAATACCACCAAATGAAAGCTCTATTAGTGAGAAGAAAAGGAGGTAAAATTCATTTGGGTGGTAAGTTGCATGACCGAGCAATAAACCGCTAAAGTTGTGGAGTGCCGATTTGTAAAAAAGGGCCTGGTCACTAGGGGGGGTATAAACCTGTGGTCCTTAAGTGGTTAATGAACGTGAGCTTGTCCACATTGGCTGTGGACAGGCGGCTGCGCTTGTCTGTGATAACGCCCCCTGCCGTGCTAAACACACGTTCAGAAAATACATTGGCTGCAGGGCAGGCCAGCACCTCCAAGGCGTAAAGGGCAAGCTTAGGCCATGTGCCCAATTTGGAGACCCAGAAGTTGAAGGGAGCAGACCCATCATTCAGTACGTGTAGGCGTGTGCACACATTCTGCTCCACCATGTTGCTGAAATGCTGCCTTCTGCTAAGACGTTTCATATCGGCTGGTGGTGCTGGTTGTTGTGGCGTGCTGACAAAGCTTTTCCACATTTCAGCCATGCTAATCCTGCCTTCTAAGGTGCTGACGGTGCCCCAGCTGCGTTGGCGACCTCTTCCTCCTCCTCTGTCTTCGCCTTGTGCTTCCATTGTGCCCCCCGCTGTCAGGTGGGAATGCCACCAGCAGTGTGTCTACCAGCGTGCGCTTGTACTCGCGCATCTTACAATCACGCTCCAGTGAGGGAATTAAGGATGGTAAGTTGTCCTTGTAACGGGGATCCAGCAGCGTGGCCACCCAATAATCGGCACAAGTTAGAATGTGGGCAACTCGGCGGTCATTGCGGAGACACTGCAGCATGTAATCCCTCATGTGTGCCAGACTGCCCAGAGGCAACGAAAAGCTGTCCTCTGTGGGAGGTGTATCGTCTGTGTCCTCTGTATCCCTCCAGCCACGCACCAGTGATGACCATGAGCTGTTTTGGGTGCCACCCTGCTGTGAACACTGTTCCTCCTCCTCCATCTCCTCCTCCACATCCACCACCTCGTCTTCCTCCAGAACTATTCCCTGGCTGGACAATTGTGTACCTTGGGTTTGTGGGTGCAGGAACCCACCATCTGAGCCACTTGTGAATGACTGGCCGGAAACCCTATAAAATGATCCCTCTTCCTCCTCCTCCTGTGCCACATCCTCTTCCATCATCGCCCAAAGCATTTTTTCAAGGAGGCATAGAAGTGGGATAGTAACGCTGAGAACGGCATCATCAGCACTAGCCATGTTGGTGGAGTACTTGAAACAGTGCAACAAGGCACACAGGTCTCGCATGGAGGCCCAGTCATTGGTGGTGAAGTGGTGCTGTTCCGCAAAGCAACTCACCCATGCGTGCTGCAGTTGAAACTCCACTATAGCCTGCTGCTTTCAGGCACTTCTTGCAGCAGCTCTGACATATCGGGGTAATTTTTAAGGAACCTCTGCACCACCAAATTCAGCACATGCGCCAGGCAAGGGATGTGCGTCAAACCATCTTGTCCCAGATCTGCTATGAGATTTCGGCCATTATCGCACACCACCAGGCCGGGCTTGAGGCTCACTGGCACCAACCACTCATCGGTCTGTTGTTCCATGCCCGTCCACAGCTCCTGCGCGTTGTGGGGTTTGTCCCCCCAAAAAATACGTTTTAAAACTGCCTGCTGTCGTTTACCCCTGGCTGTGCTGAAGTTGGTGGTGAGGGTGTTATGCTGACCGGATGAGGAAGCGGAGTAGGAGGAGAAAGCAACAGGAGGCAAACTGATGCGCCCTGCAATCCTCGGTGGTGAAAGAACATGCGCCAAACTGCTATCCGCCTCAGGCCCAGCCACCACTGCATTTACCCAGTGTGCTGTTAGGCCTCTTTCACATGGGCGTCGCGTGTGAGGGCCGGATAGGGTGCGGGTGCGTCGCGGGAAAATGAAAGATATTTCAGCGCGAGTGCAAAATGTTTTAATGCGTTTTGTACGCACGTGAGAAAAATCGGCATGTTTGGTACCCGAACCCGGACTTCTTCACAGAAGTTCGGGTTTGGGTTAGGTGTTGTGTAGATTTTATTATTTTCCCTTATAACATGGTTATAAGGGAAAATAATAGCATTATTATTACAGAATGCTTAGTAAAATAGGGATGGAGGGGTTAAAAAAATATATATATTAGACTTGCCTCATCCACTTGTTCGCGCAGCACGACTTCTCTTCTGTCTTGTTTAATGATCTGGGATAAAAAGACAGAAGAGAAGGCGGGCTGCGCGAACAAGTGGATACGGTGAGGAATTTTATTTTTATTTTTATAATTTACTTAGCATTCTGTATTATTTATATATTTTTTATAATTTACTTAGCATTCTGTATTAAGAATGCTATTATTTTCCCTTATAACCATGTTATAAGGGAAAATAATAAAGATCGGGTCCCTATCCTGATCGTCTCCTAGCAACCATGCGTGAAAATCGCACCGCATCCGCAGTTTTCACGCAGCCCCATTCACTTTTATGGGGCCTGCGTTGCATAAAAAACGCACAATATAGAGCATGCTGCGATTTTTCTCGCAACGCACAAGTGATGCGTGAAAATCGCCGCTCATGTGCACAGCTTCATAGAAATGAATGGGTTCGGATTCAGTGCGGGTGCTATGCGTTATAGAGGCCTTAGGGAGATATAACGTCCCTGACCATGCTTACTGGTCCACGCATCTGTAGTTAGGTGGACCTTGCCACAGATGGCATTGCGCAGTGCACACCTGAGTTTGTCCCCCACTTGTTTGTGCAGGAAAGGGATGGCTCGCCTGGAAAAGTAGTGGCAGCTGGACACTACGTACTGTGGGACAGCTACCGCCATAATGCTTTTAAAACTCTCCGTCTCCACCAGATGGAATGACAGCATTTTAACCTGCTCAGGACCGCCGTACGCAGGATTGCGTCCTGGCGGCGGGTGGACGCATATACGCGTTCTCTCGCGATAGCCGAGATTTCCTGTGAACGCACGCAGGCGCGCGCGTTCACAGGGACGGAATGTAAGCGAGTGGATCTCCAGCCTGGCAGCGGCGATCGTCCGCTGGCAGGCTGGAGATGCGATTTTTTTTAACCCCTAACAGGTATATTAGACGCTGTTTTGATAACAGCGTCTAATATACCTGCTACCTGGTCCTCTGGTGGTCCCTTTTGCTTGGATCGACCACCAGAGGACACAGGCAGCTCAGTAAAGTAGCACCAAACACCACTACACTACACTACACCCCCCTGTCACTTATTAACCACTGATCACCCCTGATCACCCCATATAGACTCCCTGATCACCCCCCTGTCATTGATCACCCCCCTGTCATTGACCACCCCCCTGTAAGGCTCCATTCAGACGTCCGTATGATTTTTACGGATCCACGGATACATGGATCAGATCCGCAAAACACATACGGACGTCTGAATGGAGCTTTACAGGGGGGTGATCACCCATATAGACTCCCTGATCACCCCCTGTCATTGATCACCCCCCTGTCAGGCTCCATTCAGACGTCCGTATGATTTTTATGGATCCACGGATACATGGATCGGATCCGCAAAACACATACGGACGTCTGAATGGAGCTTTACAGGGGGGTGATCACCCATATAGACTCCCTGATCACCCCCTGTCATTGATCACCCCCCTGTCAGGCTCCATTCAGACGTCCGTATGATTTTTACGGATCCACGGATACATGGATCGGATCCGCAAAACACATACGGATATCTGAATGGAGCCTTACAGGGGGGTGATCACCTCATATACACTCCCTGATCACCCCCTGTCATTGATCACCCCCCTGTAAGGCTCCATTCAGACGTCTGTATGTGTTTTGCGGATCCGATCTGTGGATCCGTAAAAATTATACTGATGTCTGAATAGAGCCTTACAGGGGGGTGATCAATGACAGGGGGGTGATCAGGGAGTCTATATGGGTGATCACCCCCCTGTCATTGATCACCCCCCTGTAAGGCTCCATTCAGACATTTTTTTGGCCCAAGTTAGCGGAAATTGTTTTTTTTTTTTTTTTTTTTCTTACAAAGTCTCATATTCCACTAACTTGTGTCAAAAAATAAAATCTCACATGAACTCACCACACCCCTCACGGAATCCAAATGCGTAAATTTTTTTAGACATTTATATTCCAGACTTCTTCTCACGCTTTAGGGCCCCTAAAATGCCAGGGCAGTATAAATACTAGGGATGTCCCGATACCATTTTTTTAAGACTGAGTACGAGTACCGATACTTTTATTTAAGTACTCACCGATACCAATTACCGATACTAATTTTAACAATAAAATACACACACATGTATTTTCTGACCACTGACCAACCAAAAGGCCCAAAAACAGAACTATAACATTCCAAGGAGACATTATACTGTATGGGGGCCACAAAGAGACGTTATACTGTATGGGGGCAGCCACAAGGAGATGTTATACTGTATGGGGGCAGCCACAAGGAGAGGTTATACTGTATGGGGGGCAGCCACAAGGAGACGTTATACTGTATGGGGGCAGCCACAAGGAGATGTTATACTGTATGGGGGCAGCTACAAGGAGACATTATACTGTATGGGGGCAGCCGCAGGGAGACGTTATACTGTATGGGGGCAGCTACAAGGAGATGTTATACTGTATGGGGCAACCACAAGGAGACATTACACTGTATGGGGGCCACAAGGAGATGTTATACTGTATGGGGGCAGCCACAAGGAGACATTATACTGTATGGGGGCAGCCACAAGGAGACGTTACACTGTATGGGGGTAGCCACAAGAAGACGTTATACTGTATGGGGGCGGCCACAAGGAGACGCTATACTGTATGGGGGCGGCCACAAGGAGACGTTACACTGTATGGGGGCGGCCACAAGGAGACGTTATACTGTATGGGGGGGGCCACAAGGAGACGTTATACTGTATGGGAGGCAGCCACAAGAAGACGTTATACTGTATGGGGCAGCCACAAGGAGACGTTATACTGTATGGGGCAGCCACAAGGAGACGTTATACTGTATGGGGCAGCCACAAAGAGATGTTATACTGTATGGGGGCAGCCACAAGGAGATGTTATACTGTATGGGGGCAGCCACAAGGAGACGTTACACTGTATGGGGGCAGCCACAAGGAGACGTTACACTGTATGGGGGCAGCCACAAGGAGACGTTATACTGTATGGGGCAGCCACAAGGAGATGTTATACTGTATGGGGCAGCCACAAGGAGACGTTACACTGTATGGGGGCGGCCACAAGGAGACGTTACACTGTATGGGGGCAGCCACAAGGAGACGTTATACTGTATGGGGGGCAGCCACAAGGAGACGTTATACTGTATGGGAGGCAGCCACAAGAAGACGTTATACTGTATGGGAGGCAGCCACAAGGAGACGTTATACTGTATGGGGCAGCCACAAGGAGACGTTATACTGTATGGGGCAGCCACAAGGAGACGTTATACTGTATGGGGCAGCCACAAGGAGATGTTATACTGTATGGGGGCAGCCACAAGGAGACGTTATACTGTATGGGGGCAGCCACAAGGAGACGTTATACTGTATGGGGGCAGCCACAAGGAGACGTTACACTGTATGGGGGCAGCCACAAGGAGACGTTACACTGTATGGGGGCAGCCACAAGGAGACGTTATACTGTATTGGGCAGCCACAAGGAGATGTTATACTGTATGGGGCAGCCACAAGGAGACGTTATACTGTATGGGGGCAGCCACAAGGAGACGTTATACTGTATGGGGCAGCCACAAGGAGATGTTATACTGTATGGGGCAGCCACAAGGAGACGTTATACTGTATGGGGGCAGCCACAAGGAGACGTTATACTGTATGGGGGGCAGCCACTATTATACTGTATGGGGCGGCCACAAGGAGACGTTACACTGTATGGGGGCGGCCACAAGGAGACGTTACACTGTATGGGGGCGGCCACAAGGAGACGTTATACTGTATGGGGCGGCCACAAGGAGAGGTTATACTGTATGGGGGCAGCCACAAGGAGACGTTATACTGTATGGGACGGCCACAAGGAGACGCTACTGTAAGGAGTCAGGAAAACAATTTTTGAAGCCCCCCCTCCTCAGTATAATAGTCTTGTGGCCATCATACAGTAATGTATATTTCTTCTTGCCCTAATGCCTGCTTTTAGAGATCAATGTGCAGCTTGCAAGCAGGAAGGGAAGGACCAGGGCCATAGAAGACAGACACTATCACCAGGGACTTGCTCCTGGCAAACACAGCTCTGATGCAGTGAATGCAGTGGAGCAGACTGATATAATTACAATGTATAGTTATTGCAGGGACTCAGAGAATCGTCTGAGAGTTTATTAGTTAAAAGAATCTAATGAGTCAGAGACTGTGTCACCGAGTCCCTGCCAGACTTCCTGCTCTGCAACATGCACCCTGTACACACCCAGCTCCACTACATGCTATGCTAATAATGCCCCCCCCCCCCCTTCCCCCGGACGGACTTACAGGGAGCCGCAGAGCAGGAAGCCTGGCAGGGACTCGATGACACGGTCTGTGACTCATTGGATTCTTTTAACTAATAAACTGTCAGACGATTCTGAGTCCCTGCACTACGCTCCCTGTGCTGTGAGTCTCTGATTGGTTGGAGGGCGGGGAGGGGCGGGGCGGAGCTAGCTTCCACTGTCGGCTCCTATTACACAGTGCCTGCTGCTGCCCTCTGAAGCTGTTAGCTGTGCGAGGTGCAGGGGCTGCGGACTGACACAGACACATAGAAGCGGCGCACAGGTATCGGCAGTGGTATCGGGGACATTTGCACGAGTACATGTACTCGTGCAAATGCCCGGTATCGGTCCCGATACCGATACTGGTATCGGTATCGGGACATCCCTAATAAATACCCCACATGTGACCCCATTTCGGAAAGAAGACACCCCAAGGTATTCCGTCAGGGGCATATTGAGTCCATGAAAGATTTAAATGTTTGTCCCAAGTTAGCGGAAAGGGAGACTTTGTGAGAAAATACAAAAAAAATCAATTTCCGCTAACTTGTGCCAAAAAAAAAAAATTTCTATGAACTCGCCATGCCCCTCATTGAATACCTTGGGGTGTCTTCTTTCCAAAATGGGGTCACATGTGGGGTATTTATACTGCCCTGGCATTTTAGGGGCCCGAAAGCGTGAGAAGAAGTCTGGGTTCCAAATGTCTAAAAATGCCCTCCTAAAAGGAATTTGGGCCGCTTTGCGCATCTAGGCTGCAAAAAAGTGTCACACATCTGGTATCGCCGTACTCAGGAGAAGTTGGGGAATGTGTTTTGGGGTGTCATTTTACATATACCCATGCTGGGTGAGAGAAATATCTTGGCAAAAGACAACATTTCCCATTTTTTTATACAAAGTTGGCATTTGATCAAGATATTTATCTCACCCAGCATGGGTATATGTAAAATGACACCCCAAAACACATTCCCCAACTTCTCCTGAGTACGGCGATACCACATGTGTGACACTTTTTTGCAGCCTAGGTGGGCAAAGGGGCCCACATTCCAAAGAGCACCTTTCGGATTTCACCAGTCATTTTTTACACATTTTGATTTCAAACTACTTACCACACATTAGGGCCCCTAGAATGCCAGGGCAGTATAACTACCCCACATGTGACCCCATTTTGGAAAGAAGACACGCCAAGGTATTTCGTGATGGGCATAGTGATTTAATGGAAGTTTTTATTTTTTGTCACAAGTTAGCGGAAAATGATGATTTTATTTTCCTTTTTTTCTTACAATCATCATTTTCAGCTAACTTGTGACAAAAAATAAAAAGTTCTATGAACTCACTGTGCCCATCAGTGAATACCTTAGGGTGTCTACTTTCCGAAATGGGGTCATTTGTGGGGTGTTTGTACTGTCTGGGCATTGTAGAACCTCAGGAAACATGACAGGTGCTCAGAAAGTCAGAGCTGTTTCAAAAAGCGGAAATTCACATTTTTGTACCATAGTTTGTAAATGCTATAACTTTTACCCAAACCATTTTTTTTTTTTTACCCAAACATTTTTTTTTTTATCAAAGACATGTAGAACAATAAATTTAGCGAAAAATTTATATATGGATGTCGTTTTTTTTGCAACATTTTACAACTGAAAGTGAAAAGTCTTTTTTTTGCAAAAAAATCGTTAAATTTCGATTAATAACAAAAAAGTAAAAATGTCAGCAGCAATGAAATACCACCAAATGAAAGCGCTATTAGTGAGAAGAAAAGGAGGTAAAATTCATTTGGGTGGTAAGTTGCATAAAACGGTGAAAGTAGTGTAGTGCAGAAGTGTAAAAAGTGGCCTGGTCATTAAGGGTGTTTCAGCTAGGGGGGTTGAAGTGGTTAAAGGCCAGTAATTTTGAAATGCTGGCATTCAGGCCCAGGGATCGCAGATGGGTAGGTGGGTACTTCCTCTTTTGCGCCAGTGTTTGGGAGATAGAGAGTTGAACGCTTCCATGGGACATTGTGGAGATGCTTGGTGACCCAGGTGGTGGTATTGCTGGCAGATCCTCTGTTTGCGGGGTGGCAGGTGCCACTGCCACTCCAGAGGTGGATGAAGAGGCCGAGACTGCAGCAGAAGAGGAAGCAGGAGGAGCCAGAGACCTTTCTTTGTTTTTGAGGTGTTTACTCCACTGCAGCTCTTGCTTTGCACTTAGATGCCTGGTCATGCAGGTTGTGCTCAGATTGGAGAACGTTGATGCCTCGCTTCAGGCTCTGATTGCACAGCGTGCAAACCACTCATGTCTTGTCGTCAGCGCATTGTCTGAAGAACTGCCACGCCAGGAAAATCCTTGGAGCTGGCTTTGGTGTGCTCGGTCCCTTGGTGCGGTGGGCAGTAGCAGGCGTACTGTCTAGGGGACGGCCGCTCCGCTTTTGCACCCTGCTCCCTCTTCTGCTGTGCTGGTGGCTCTGTGCGACTACCGCTTCTTCCTCCGAACTACGCAGGTCACTCGCATGACCTTGATTCCATGTGGGGTCGAGGACCTTCCCTCCTTGTCGGTCTGCACACTGCAGAAAGCCACAGCAGTTGGCAGTTTTATCATCATCCGAGACGTGCTGCGGTGGTCCTCCCATGTCCTCATCCTGAAACATAAGTGGTTGGGCATCGGTGCACTCAATCTCTTCCACTTCTTGGACAGGGCTATGTGGATGGCCCTGGGAAACCCTGCTAGCAGAGTCATCAAAAAGCAGAAGAGACTGCTCCATGACTTGGGGCTCAGACTGCTTGGCTGATTTGCAAGGGGGTGAGGTGAAGGACTGATGGACATGGGCTGCAGGTGCCAACTCTGATCTTTCAGCAGGAGAGTGGGTGGGAGACAATGCGAAGAAACTGAAGGGACTGTCAGCCACCCAATCTACTATGGCCTGTACTTGTTCTGGCCTCACCATTCGTAGAGCCGCATTCGGCCCTACCAAATAACGCTGAAGGTTCTGTCGTCTACTCGCACCTGAGGAAGGTGTTTTACTTGTGCATGTACCTGGCACACATCGACCACGTCCTCTCCCTGCAACAGGAGCTCCACCAGCAGCACCACAACCGGGGCCACTTCCCTTATTCGACGCTCTGCTCATTCTTTGCGTTCACCCAACAAAATAACAAAAAAAATTAAATTGCAAAACTAAAATAATGTGGTTGTGGTTGCATAATGTGGTTGCATAAGTGTGAACACCCTCATAATTGGAGATGTGGTTGCGTTCAAAATTAGCCACATTTAAACTCATGTTAAAGTGTAACTGTCATTTTTATTTTGTTTTGGAATGTATAGGGGCAGTGATAATGACTAGTGATGAGCGAACTTGGACCACCACATTCGGGGCTGTACTGGACATTTGAGTGTCTGTGTACTGAACCCGAACACAGATTTTGGCTCCAATCAACAAGTGTTTATGCTGTGGCCACTTGGAAGCCATCACAGTCATACCTAGTATTGGCATGGCTGTGATTGGCCGGCACCCCATGTGACCATGCATGCATAAATGCTGGATCACAGGGTGCGCCACCATTCTGACCTAACTAGTGTAAGGACAGAAAGCTGCTGCAGGCACGGAAAGTGTTAGGCTTTTATTATTTTTGAAAAGTGTGCTGGTGACCTGTAGGCATTATTGATCGGTGCAATACAGCTCTAACTGGTGAGAGACAGAAAGCTGTACTTGCCACATCAGAGGGATATATAATAGTTATTCAGCTGGTTAATTGGGTCAGTGAGACCTACCTAATTTATTTGTGATTAACACCTCTTTTGTATCCAATATATGGATATACAGTTGTTCATCTGTCAGCCAATTTTGTGGGTGACTATAACAAAATGAGGAGAGCTTCAACTAGGAGACGTGGCCGTGGTGGTGGTGGTGGTGGTGGAGCTCCTGTTGCAAGGAGAGGATGTCGATTTGTGCCAGCTATGCACCCAAATGAAACGCCTTCCTTTGGTGCACGCATGCGACAGGACGTTCTGCAACATTTTGTAGGCCCTAATACCGCTCTAAGAATGGGGAGGCCAGAACAAGTAGAGGTGGTGGTAGATTGGATGGCTGAGAGTGCCTCCAGTACCTTCACATTGTCTTCCGCCTGGTCCACTGCTGAAAGCGCAGAGTTGGCACTGGCGGCCCACGGGCATCCGTCTTCCACCTCAACTCCTTGCACATCAGCCAAGCAGTCTGAGCCCCAAGTCATGCAGCAGTCGCTTGCGCTTTTTGATGACTCTGCTGGCGGGGTTTTCATGGGCTATCCTCTTAGCCCTGCCTCAGAAGTGGAAGAGATTGAGTGCACTGATGCCCAACCACTTATATTTGAGGATGAGGACGTGGGAGAACCACCGCAGCACATCTGATGACGAAACACAGGTTTCAACTGCTGTGGATTTCTGAAGTGTGCAGAAGGGCAGGGGTGAGTAGTGGGTGGAAGATGATGTGGAGGATGATGAGGTCCTAGACCTCACATGGCATCCAGGTCTTGCCAGTGACGTGTGCAGTTCTGAGGAGGGGGTCACGCACTGCCAGCTGCACAGCAAGAGAGGGACCATGGTGCAAAAGCAGGGTGGCCGTCCGCCAGCCAGTACGCCTGCTACTGCCCAACGCGTCAAAAGAAATAGCACACCAATGCCAGCACAATGGAGTTCCCTGGCGTGGCAGTTCTGCAGGCAGTGTGCTGATGACAGGACACGGGTGGTTTGCATGCTGTGCCGTCAGAGTCTGAAGCGAGGCATAAATGTTCTCAACCTGGGCACCACCTGCATGATCCGGCATCTAACCGCAAAACACGAGCTGAAGTGGAGTAGACACACCAAGAACCACGAAAGTTCAGAGGCTCCTCCTGCTCCCTCTTCTGCTGCGGTCTTGGCCTCTTCCTCCCCCCTCTGGAGCGACAGGGGCACCTTGCACCCCGCAAACAGAGAAAGTGGCAGCCACACCACAGTCACCGAGCAACTCCACACAGTCCCATGGAAGCGTTTAGCTGTCCATCCACCAAACACCCACCCACAAGCCCTGGTCTGAATGCCAGCATTTCAAAATGTCTGGCCTTTAAAATGCTGCCATTATATCTGGTGGAGACTGAAAGTTTTAAAAACGTTCCCAGGCGCCACTACTTTACCAGGCGGTCTATCGTTGCCCTGCACTAACAAGTGTTGGAAAAAATCTGGTGTGCGCTGCGCAACTCAATCAGTGACACGGTCCACATAACCACTGACACATGGACCAGTAAATACGGGCAGGGACTTTATATCTCCCTAACTGCCTACTGGGTAAATGCAGTGGTGGCTGAGCCTAAGGCAGACAGCGGTTTGGCAACTGTCTTTTGGAATATTTGTGTATTCAGTGATTGAGACAGCGGTTTGGCGCATGTCCTACCGCCACCGAGGATTGCTGAACGTTTCTCAGTGCCTCCTGTTGCCGCCTCCACTGGTTCCTCTACTACCACCTCCTCATCACGTCAGCAGGCTGTTCTGAATCTCATATGTTTGGGGGAAAGACCGCGCAGGAGCTGTGGGCGGGCATGGAACAACAGACCAATGAGCCTCAAGCCTGGCCTGGTGGTGTGCGACAACTGTTGAAATCTCTTAGCAGCTCTGGGCCTAGCCGGTTTGACACACATCCCTTGCCTGGTGCATGTGCTGAACTTGATGGTGCAGAGGTTCCTGAAGAAATACCCCGATAGGTCAGAGCTGCTGCAGAAAGTGAGGGCTGTCCGTATGCGCTTTCAGCGTTCTCACCCTGCTGCTTGCTCGTCTGTCTGCACTACAGCGTAACTTCGGACTTACCGCTTCATATGTGACGTACCCACAATGTGGAACTCCATCTGGCACATGCTGGAGAGACTGTGCGAGCAACAGCAGGCGATAGTGGAGTTTTAGCTGCAACACACACAGTTGAGTTGCTCTGCTGAACAGCAATATTTCACCACCAATGAGTTGGCCTCCATGTGGGATTTGTGTGCAGTTTTGCGCTGCTTCAAGTACTCCACCAACATGGCCAGCGGTGATGACACGGTCATCAGCCATCGTCCACAAGTGGCTCAGCGGGGCGCTACTGATGTATATCTCTTCTCCCTTATCTTTCTTCATAACTAAGACCCTCCAGGCCCCTTATCAGTTTAGTCGCTTTCCTCTGTACTTTTTACAGCTGGAGAGCGTACTTTCTATGGACTGGTGCCCAGAACTGAACTGCTTATTCCCGTTGAGGCCGTACCAACACTTTGTAAGGTGGTAGTATTACATCCTTAGTACATATGTATGGGTCCGCGCTAGGTTTCCACAGGCAGGCGTTTTACTCACAGGAAGATTCTATGGAGATTCCACGATGTTACAGGCACATCTCCAATAACAATCCCGATACCGACCAGCAAAGTTTTTTTTCCTCCTCTCCTTCAGGAGAAACAGAACATAGTGCAATACCCAGGGTGTTTAATATTCAGTAAGGTTTATTGTACTTACAAACATCGATAGGTAAAAAGCGTGTGTAGATGCCCGACCCGGGTTTCGCCTTTGCTTCATCTGGGGCGCTACTGATGGCGTTTCCACCTGACAGAGGGGGTTCAGTGGAAGCACGAGGCAGAGACTGATGAGGAAGTCGCCAACGCAGCAGAGGCACCATCGGCACCTTAGAAGGGAAGGTTAGCGTTGCCAAAATGTGGAACAGCTTTGTCTGCACGCCACAATATACAGCACTATCATCTGATACGGACCGTCTAAGCAGGAGGTAGTGTTTCAGCAACATGGTGGAACAGTATGTGTCTACACGTCTGCATGTAGTGACTTATGGGTCTGCCCCATTTAACTTCTGGGTCTCCAAATTGGGCACATGGCCTAAGTTTGCCCTTTACGCCTTGGAGGTGCTGGCCTGCCCTGCGGCAGGTGTATTGTCTGAACGTGTGTTTAGCATGGCAGAGGGGGTGATCACGGACAGGCACATCCGCCTGTCCACAGCCAATGTGGACAGGATCACGTTCATTAAAATAAACCAGGCATGGATCCCACAGGACTTGTTTGTACCTTGGCCAGAGTAGAGAGGTATACCAGCCGCACACAGCCATTGTTATCTTCCAGCGTAGTTTGTGCGCTCTCTTTGCTATTTCCCAATGTTTTGGGGCCTCTACAAACCAAAAAAATAAAAAATTGGTGACCTCTTCCGTCTGCACTGCCATGTCCGCCGCCTCCTCCACTTAAGACCTACGCCTCCAGGCTCAAGATTATTAGGTCTTTTATTGCAGAGTATAAAAGTATATCTCGCGCACCTAGCCATTGTTGTACTCCAGTGCAGTTTGTGCGTTCTCATTTCCATCTCTCCCCCGTCCATCCCCGCCCGCCTCCCTTTGAAAATTTGTTGGTGTACAGTGGGTATACCAGGGTGTCAGCACATTGCTGACACCCTGGTATAAACGGCTGACATCTATGCAGATGTCAGCAGTTTAACCCTTTCCATACCGCGGTCCGTACAGACCACTGTATGGAAAAAGTTAACAGTAAGAGGGAGCTCCCTCCCTCTCCCATCGGGGGGCTGCTGTGCCTTTGCAGCCCCCCGATGGAGAGGGAGAGAGCCCACAGGCAGCCCCCCTCCTTACCCTTCCCCGTCTGCAAAGTTGTGGCCACAACTGAGCAGACGGGGAAGGTTCCCATGGCAACAGGACGCCTTCTCAGGCATCCTGCTGTCCATGGTGCTGAACAGATCTGTGCTAAAGGCATAGATCTGTTCAAAGTGTAAGTAAAATACAGTACAAAACACTATATAGTGTACTGTACTGTATTATACAGACATCAGACCCACTGGATCTTCAAGAACCAAGTGGGTCTGGGTAAAAAAAAAAAAAAGTAAAAATCAAAAAACACACTTATCACTGATTAAAAATGAAAAAAATTTACTTCCCTACACATGTTTGGTATCGCCGCGTCCGTAACGACCTGATCTATAAAACGATCATGTTACTTTCCCCGCACGGTGAGCGCCATAAAAATAAAAACTGAGGAAATTGAAATTTTGCCCACCTTACTTTCCAAAAAAGGTAATAAAAGTGATCAAAAAAGTTGCATGTACGCCAAAATAGTACCATTCAAACCATCATCTCATCCCGCAAAAATCATACCCTACCCAAGATAATCGCCCAAAAACTGAAATAACTATGGCTCTTAGACTATGGAAACACTAAAACATGATTTTTTTTTTGTTTCAAAAATGAAATCATTGTGTAAAACTTAAATAAATAAATAAAAAAAGTATACATATTAGATATCTCCGCGTCCGTATCGACCGGCTCTATAAAAATATCACATGACCTTACCCCTCAGGTGACCACCGTAAAAAAAAAAAAAATTGGTGTAAAAAAAGCAATTTTTTGTCATCTTACGTCACAAAAAGTGTAATAGCAAGCGATCAAAAAGTCAAATGCACCCCAATTAGTGCCAATCAAACCGTAATCTCATCCCGCAAAAAAATGAGACCCTACCTAAGATAATCGCCCAAAAACTGAAAAAACTATGGCTCTTAGACTATGGAGACACTAAAAAAAATTTTGTTTTAAAAATGAAATCATTGTGTAAAACTTACATAAATAAAAAAAATTGTATACATATTAGGTATCGCCGCGTCCGTGACAACCTGCTCTATAAAATTACCACATGATCTAACCTGTCAGATGAATGTTGTAAATAACAAAAAAAACGTGCCAAAAAAGCTATTTCTTGTTACCTTGCCGCACAAAAAAGTGTAATATAGAGCAACCAAAAATCATATGTACCCTAAACTAGTACCAACAAAACTGCCACCCTATCCCGTAGTTTCTAAAATGGGGTCACTTTTTGGGAGTTTCTACTCTAGAGGTGCATCAGGGGGGCGTCAAATGGGACATGGTGTTAAAAAAAAACAGTCCAGGAAAATCTGCCTTTCAAAAACCGTATGGCATTCCTTTCCTTCTGCGCCCTGCCGTGTGCCCGTACAGCAGTTTACGACCACATATGGGGTGTTTCTGTAAACTACAGAATCAGGGCCATAAATAATGAGCTTTGTTTGGCTGTTAACCCTTGCTTTGTAACTGGAAAAAAAATATTAAAATGGAAAATGTGCCAAAAAAGTGAAATTTTGAAATTGTATCTCTATTTTCCATTAAATCTTGTGCAACACCTAAAGGGTTAACAAAGTTTGTAAAATCTGTTTTGAATACCTTGCGGGGTGTAGTTTCTTAGATGGGGTCACTTTTATGGAGTTTCTACTCTAGGGGTGCATCAGGGGGGCTTCAAATGGGACATGGTGTCAAAAAACCAGTCCAGCAAAATCTGGCTTCCAAAAACCATACGGCGCACCTTTCCCTCTACGCCCTACTGTGTGCCCGTACAGTAGTTTACGGCCACATATGGGGTGTTTCTGTAAACGTCAGAGTCAGGGCAATAAAGATAGTCTTGTTTGGCTGTTAACCCTTGCTTTGATAGTGGAAAAAATGGGTTAAAATGGAAAATTAGGCAAAAAAATGAAATTCTCAAATTTCATCCCCATTTGCCAATAACTCTTGTGCAACACCTAAAGGGTTAACGAAGTTTGTAAAATCAGTTTTGAATACCTTGAGGGGTGTAGTTTATAAAATGGGGTCATTTTTGGGCGGTTTCTATTATGTAAGCCTCGCAAAGTGACTTCAGAACTGTAGTGGTCCCTAAAAAAAATTTGGGGGAAATTTCTGAAAAATTTCAAGATTTGCTTCTAAACTTCTAAGCCTTGTAACATCCCCAAAAAATAAAATATCATTCCCAAAATAATTCAAATATGGGGAATGTAAAGTCATCACAATTTTTGGGGGTATTACTATGTATTACAGAAGTAGAGAAACTGAAACTTTGAAATTTGCCAATTTTTCAAAATTTTTGGTAAATTAGGTATTTTTTTATGCAAAAAAATAAAAAAATTTGACTTCATTTTACCAGTGTCATGAAGTACAATATGTGAGGAAAAAACAATCTCCGAATGGCCTGGATAAGTCAAAGTGTTTTAAAGTTATCAGCACTTAAAGTGACACTGGTCAGATTTGCAAAAAATGGCCAAGTCCTTAAGGTGAAATAGGGCTGAGTCCTTAACCTCTTAAGGACACATGACGTACCGGTACGTCATGATGTCCTGGTACTTAAGGACACATGACGTACCGGTACGTCATGTGTTGTTCCGATCACTGCCGCCCGGCCGGCAGTGATCGGAACCCGGTGCCTGCTCAAATCATTGAGCAGGCACCTAGGCTAAATGCGCGGGGGGGTCCTGTGACCCCCCCATGTCGGCGATCGCGGCAAACCGCAGGTCAATTCAGACCTGCGGTTTGCTGCGATTTCTGCAGTTTCTGGTCCCCGCGGTCCCTGACCGCGGGGATCAGAAACTTGCTGTGCCTAAAAAAAGTTTTATTCACCCCCCCCTGCACCCCCGAATGATTTTTATGGTGGCGGGAGGTGCAGGGGGAGGGTTGCGGGCGGTGTGGGCGGTGCGGGAGGCGGGCGGTGCGGCAGGCGGGATCGCGATCCCCCGCCCGCCTCCCCTTGAAAATTCATTGGTGTTCAGTGGGGATACCAGGGTGCCAGCACATTGCTGGCGCCCTGGTATAAACGGCTGACATCTGCGATGCGATGTCAGCCGTTTAACCCTTTCCATACAGCGGTCCGTACGGACCGCTGTATGTAAAAGGTTAACAGCGCAGGGAGCTCCCTCCCTCTCCCATCGGGGGGCTGCTGTGCCTTTGCAGCCCCCCGATGGAGAGGGAGAGAGCCCCCAGACAGCCCCCCGAGAGATCCCCTCCTTACCCTTCCCCGTCTGCGAAGTTCTGAGCAGACGGGGAAGGTTCCCATGGCAACAGGACGCCTCTCAGGCGTCCTGCTGTCCATGGTGCTGAACAGATCTGTGCTGAAAGGCATAGATCTGTTCAGTGTAAGTAAAATACAGTGCAGTACAATATATATTGTTCTGTACTGTATTATACAGACATCAGACCCACTGGATCTTCAAGAACCAAGTGGGTCTGGGTCAAAAAAAAGTGAATAAAAGTGAAAAAAAAGTAAAAATCAAAAAACACATTTATCACTGATAAAAAATGAAAAAAATAAAATTCCCTACACATGTTTGGTATCGCCGCGTCCGTAACGACCTGATCTATAAAACGGTCATGTTACTTTACCCGAACGGTGAACACCATAAAAATAAAAAATAAAAAACTATGATGAAATTGAAATTTCGCCCACCTTACTTCCCAAAAAAGGTAATAAAAGTGATCAAAAAAGTCGCATGTACGCCAAAATTGTAACAATCAAACCGTCATCTCATCCCGCAAAAATCATACCCTACCCAAGATAATCGCCCAAAAACTGAAAATACTATGGCTCTTAGACTATGGAGACACTAAAACATCATTTTTTTTGTTTCAAAAATGAAATCATTGTGTAAAACTTACATAAATAAAAAAAAAGTATACATATTAGGTATCGCCGCGTCCGTATCGCCCGGCTCTATAAAAATATCACATGATCTAACCCCTCAGATGACCACCGTAAAAAAATAAAAATAAAAACGGTGTAAAAAAAGCCATTTTTTGTCATCTTACGTCACAAAAAGTGTAATAGCAAGCAATCAAAAAGTCATATGCACCCCAAAATAGATGCCAATCAAACCGTCATCTCATCCCGCCAAAAATGAGACCCTACTTAAGATAATCGCCCAAAAACTGAAAAAACTATGGCTCTTAGACTATGGAGACACTAAAACATTTTTTTGGTTTTAAAAATGAAATCATTGTGTAAAACTTACATAAATAAAAAAAATTGTATACATATTAGGTATCGCCGCGTCCGTGACAACCTGCTCTATAAAATTACCACATGATCTAACCTGTCAGATGAATGTTGTAAATAACAAAAAAAAAAAACGGTGCCAAAAAAGCTATTTCTTGTTACCTTGCCGCACAAAAAGTGTAATATAGAGCAACCAAAAATCATATGTACCCTAAACTAGTACCAACAAAACTGCCACCCTATCCCGTAGTTTCTAAAATGGGGTCACTTTTTTGGAGTTTCTACTCTAGGGGTGCATCAGGGGGGCTTCAAATGGGACATGGTGTAAAAAAAAACAGTCCAGCAAAACCTGCCTTCCAAAAACCGTATGGCATTCCTTTCCTTCTGCGCCCTGCCGTGTGCCCGTACAGCAGTTTACGACCACATATGGGGTGTTTCTGTAAACTACAGAATCAGGGCCATAAATATTGAGTTTGGTTTGGCTGTTAACCCTTGCTTTGTAACTGGAAAAAAAATATTAAAATGGAAAATCTGCCAAAAAAGTGAAATTTTGAAATTGTATCTCTATTTTCCATTAAATCTTGTGCAACACCTAAAGGGTTAACAAAGTTTGTAAAATCAGTTTTGAATACCTTGAGGGGTGTAGTTTCTTAGATGGGGTCACTTTTATGGAGTTTCTACTCTAGGGGTGCATCAGGGGGGCTTCAAATGGGACATGGTGCCAAAAAAACAGTCCAGCAAAATCAGCCCTCCAAAAACCAAACGGCGCACCTTTCACTCTACGCCCCGCTGTGTGGCCGTACAGTAGTTTACGGCCACATATTGGGTGTTTCTGTAAACAGCAGAGTCAGGGCAATAAAGATACAGTCTTGTTTGGCTGTTAACCCTTGCTTTGTGGAAAAAATGGGTTAAAATGGAAAATTAGGCAAAAAAATGAAATTCTCAAATTTCATCGCCATTTGCCAATAACTCTTGAGCAACACCTAAAGGGTTAACGATGTATGTAAAATCAGTTTTGAATACCTTGAGGGGTGTAGTTTCTTAGATGGGGTCACTTTTAGGGAGTTTCTCCTCTAGGGGTGCATCAGGGGGCTTCAAATGGGACATGGTGTAAATAAACCAGTCCATAAAAATCTGGCTTCCAAAAACCATACGGCACACCTTTCCCTCTACGCCCCGCTGTGTGGCCGTACAGTAGTTTACGGCCACATATTGGGTGTTTCTGTAAACGGCAGAGTCAGGGCAATAAAGATACAGTCTTGTTTGGCTGTTAACCCTTGGTTTGTTAGTGGAAAAAATGGGTTAAAATGAAAAATTAGACAAAAAAATGAAATTCTCAAATTTCCTCCCCATTTGCCAATAACTCTTGTGCAACACCTAAAGGGTTAACAACATATGCAAAATCAGTTTTGAATACCTTGAGGGGTGTAGTTTCTTAGATGGGGTCATTTTTGGGTGGTTTCTATAATGTAAGCCTCGCAAAGTGACTTGAGACCTGAACTGGTCCCTAAAAATTGAGTTTTTGTAAATTTCTGAAAAATTTCAAAATTTGCTTCTAAACTTCTAAGCCTTATAACATCCCCAAAAAATAAAATATCATTCCCAAAACAATTCAAACATGAAGTAGACATATGGGGAATGTAAAGTCATCACAATTTTTGGGGGTATTACTATGTATTACAGAAGTAGAGAAACTGAAACTTTGAAATTTGCTAATTTTTCCAAATTTTTGTTAAATTAGGTATTTTTTGGTGCAAAAAAAATTATTTTTTTTACTCCATTTTACCAGTGTCATGAAGTACAATATGTGACGAAAAAACAATCTCAGAACGGCCTGGATAAGTCAAAGCGTTTTAAAGTTATCAGCACTTAAAGGGACTCTGGTCAGATTTTCAAAAAATGGCCTGGTCCTAAGGTGTAAAAAGGCTGTGTCCTTAAGGGGTTAAGGGGTTAAAGATTGTAATAAGATGACCCATTTTGAATCCATCTAACTAATGTGGGAGAGGAAATTTTTATTTAAAACCTAGAACACCCCTTTGGCATCCTTCTTACTGTAGTAGGAGAAAGATTATTTTAATATATAGTCCCCAGATAGGGGACGTATGAGATCAATAACTGAGACAAATTTTTTTTTTACCAAGTTTTAACCCAGGACATACAAGCACCAAACTGTCACGCTGTGGCCCTTAGCATCCTGACATAAAATTGACAGACACATTAAAAAAAGCTTCTTCCTCCGCCACCTACACCGCCATGTCCGCAGCCTCCTCAACCTCCTACTCCACTTGGTCCTCCGCCTTCTGGTTCAAGATTATTATTTTTTTTGTGTATTTTATGTTAAGTCATTTCAATATCCACATTTGTTTACAGGGCAGTTGTACTGCTCTTACGCCCACTTTGGAGCCTTTTGCAGCCCTCTAGCTGTTTCTATGAGTTTTTTTTTTTACAGCCATTTTAGTGCCCCAGAGTTCGGGTCCCTATTGACTTTAATGGGGTTTGTTGTTCGTGGTCAAGTTCGGAACCCGAATTTAATTTTGAAACTAAGTTTGGCCGAACCCCTCATTTTTGTAATATAGTGAATTAAGTAATGTCATAGGCAGACCCTGATATTTAAGGACTCTATATATTGACATTTGGTGACCATATTCTAAAAGGGGTTAAAAACTAAACCCGGAAACTATAGGCCGGTAAGTTTAACATCTGTCGTGGGTAAACTGTTTGAAGCTTTTCTAAGAGATGCTATCTTGGAGTACCTCAATGATGATAAGCGAATAACGCCATTTCTGCATGGCTTCATGAGGGTCATGTCAAACTAAATGAATCAGTTTCTATGACTATGTTCTAGACTTGATCGGGATAAGACAATGGATGTTGTATATCTTGACTTCTCCAAAGCATTTGATACTGTGCCACATAAAAGCTTAGACTTGGACTGGGACAAAATGTGTGTATGTGGATAAGTAACTGACTCAGTGATGGAAAACAGAGGGTGGTTAATAACTGTATACACTCAGATTGGGTCACTAGTGTAAATTGTTCATTTAGGACATGGTAAGATATCATAGTCAAGTATTGGAATAATGTTAGTGTAAGGCAAAAAACTTACCCTGATACCTGACTCTGACACCCGACCCTGACTTTGATATTTGACCCTGACATCTGATTTTGACTTGCGTTCTTCATAGGTCAGGGTCAATGTCAGAATACCAGATTCTGACACCTGATTTAACTCCTTAAGGACACAGCCTTATTTCACCTTAAGGACCAGGCCATTTTCTGCAAATCTAACCAGTGTCACTTTAAGTGGTGATAACTTTCAAAAGCTTTGACTTATCCAGGCCATTCTGAGATTATTTTTTTCGTCATATATTGTACTTCATGACACTGGTAAAATTAAGTCCAAAAAATTCATTTTTATTTATAAAAAAATACCAAATTTGCCAAAAATTTTGAAAAATATCCAATTTCCAAGTTTCAATTTCTCTACTTCTATAATACATATTAATACCTACAAAAATAGTTATTACTTTACATTTCCCATATGTCTACTTCATTTTAGAAGTAAATCTTGACATTTCTCAGAAATGACCACCCAAAAATGACCCCATTCTAGAAACTATACCCCTCAACGTATTCAAAACTGATTTTACAAACTTTGTTAACCCTTTAGGTGTTCCACAAGATTTAATGGAAAATGGAGATACAATTTCAAAATGTCACTTTTTGAGCAGATTTTCAATTTTAATTTTTTTTTTTTCCAGTTACAGAGCAAGGGTTAACAGCCAAACAAAACTCAATATTTATGGCCCTGATTCTGTAGTTTACAGAAACACCCCATATGTGGTCGTAAACTGCTGTATGGGCACACGGCAGGGCGCAGAAGGAAAGGAATGCCATACGGTTTTTGGAAGGCAGATTTTGCTGGACTGGTTTTTTGACACCATGTCCCATTTTGAAGCCCCCCTGATGCACCCCTAGAGTAGAAACTCCAAAAAAGTGACCCCATTTTAGAAACTACAGGATAGGGTGGAAGTTTTTGTTGGTACTAGTTTAGGGTACATAAGATTTTTAGTTGCTCTATATTACACTTTTTGTGAGGCAAGGTAACGAGAAATAGCTGTTTTGACACTTTTTTTTTGTTATTTACAACATTCATCTGACAGGTTAGATCATATGGTATTTTTTAGAGCAGATTCTCACGGACGCAGCGATGCCTAATATGTATAAAAAAAAAATATTTATGTAAGTTTTACACAATTATTTCATTTTTGAAACAAAAAAAATCATGTTTTAGTGTCTTCATAGTCTGAGAACCATAGTTTTTTCAGTTATTATCTTAGGTAGGGTCTCATTTTTTGCAGGATGAGATGACTGGGACTATTTTGGGGTGCATATGACTTTTTGATCGCTTGCTATTACACTTTTGTGATGTAAGGTGACAAAAAATGTTTTGTTTTTTTTTACACTTTTTTTTTTTTTTTTTTATAAAGATGTTCACCTGAGGGGTTAGGTCATGTGATTTTTTTTATAGAGCCGATTCGATATGGACGCCGTGATACCTAATATGTATACTTTTTTTTATTTACTTAAGTTTTACACAATAACAGCTTTTTTAAAACCAAAAAAATGATGTTTTAGTGCCTCCATATTCTGAGCCATAGTTTTTTTTTTTTGGGCGATTGTCTTAGCTAGGGGCTCATTATTTGCGGAATGAGGTGAATGTTAGATTGGTACTATTTTGGTGGGCATATGCCTTTTTGATCGCTTACTGTTGTACTTTTTGTGATGTGAGGTGACAAAAAATTGTTTATTTAGCACCGTTTTTTTATTTTAAATTTTCCCCTCCCCTCCATGACGACACCTTACTTGGAGATTATCTCCTCCTCCAGCCAGGCAGGGACAGGAAGGTTCAAAAGGGCCCGTCTCCTCCCTTATCTAAAGTGTCTTCCTGTCCCTGCCAGGCGGAGGATAGGAGCTATCTCTGCACTCCGGTCGGGAGCTATCGCATGTTGGCGGGTGCATTGCACCAGCTACGGGCTTACCTTGGGCAAGTAAGTCCGTTCCATGGAGTGCCTGCCGCGGTCTTTTTAGTTAATACGCGCGCGTGCCAGCGCGTAGTGGAAGGCTGCGGCACCCGGACACTCAAGGGAGCACTTCCGGGTTCTGGGCCGTCCGCTGCCAGAGATTCTCGGCTCCGGCGGGTGACCTAATAGGGGTGGCTTAAGGATGTCTGCCTGGATGACGTCGGAGGTCCTAGGGAGACTTCCGGCCATACGTTTTCAAAAACTGGCGCCCTGGTCAAGTCGAATGTCGCCCTCTGACCAGAGAACTGGCAAGCATTACTGCAGCCTCGGCCATCCTCACGCATGGATCCGGAGGAAGCTATGGATCAACCTGTAGCAGTGAGTGACATCCAGGTTGTGAGTATGGAATGCTGCTTGCACATGCTGTTAATAGGCTGTCACGGCTGAGGATGGGGAAAACCCTCAGCCGTGCGATGTCAGAAGATGGATGGTCGATGCAAGGCCAGGACAGGAATCAGGGAGCAGGTCACCTCCTATCAATCCCTAATTCTGACCCTGTCTCCTAGCCGTATGAGCCGACCCTGATGGTGGGAGGGCTCATACTCCGGAACATAATATTCCTACTCGACCTCAGGGTGGCCCTGGACTAGGAGAAGGGTAAGACTACCTGTTCCTCCAGGATACGGATGAACAGGAGTCTCACTGGCCAAGCTATAAAGAAAGGGGAAACATAAACAGACATATGGCACAGACACACAGCCTGGAACCCATGTGCAAGTGCTGCTGTCCACAACAACACAAGGGACACAGCACACACCACACATCACACGGGAACCCAGGAAACCATAAGCTGCAATAAATAAAGAGACCAAACACACACCTTCATAACACCATGTAACATAGGCTATGACCACAAGGGTGGCCCCCACTGGCAGATGGTATATCACAGGAGGATGACTCCAGCTAGCCATGGCTGAAGTACCCCTCAGACTACTGTTCGAAAACTGAGGCTTTATAGCCCATGTAGCCACACCCAGTGCACACATACTAGAAAGGAAGTTAACCCTTCCAACCCAAGGCAAGGGAAGACGGCCACTTAAAGGGGAAGTACACACATAAACACAGACTTCACCTGTTGCCGTGGGCAACGGCATGCGTGGCAACCATGTCCTGGGGATCAGCCAGAAGGCTGAGACACTGCCACCACATGCATACAACACCAAACGTAGTCACGGGCAACCAAGTGAAGGAAAATGTCACTAAGCACACCATAGGCCGTGACATAGGCCTTTCTCATCCTTTACCTTTGTATGGAAGAGTGACAAAGATATTTCTGTTAAATCTAAAATAGCGCAGAAATCTAAAATTCTTATGTCGCGTATGTTCTGTTAAACTCCCCAAAAATCATGCTAAAAAACGTTGTGAAAAGTGCATTGATAATATTGTCAGGGAGGAAGTCCCGTCTTTAAGACAGGAACTGCAGGGTCTGATTAAGCAAGAAATAAAGTCCGCTTTTTCCGATTTTTCAGCAGCCGCTAGCGTACCATCAACATCAAAACAGGGGTCCAGGAAAAAAAATCACCCTTAAAAACCTCTACATCTTCTTTTTCCGATGTTTCTTCTGATAGCGATGAGAGCAGTAGTAATTCTGACTTAGAATTCTGAGGCGATTTTAAAAATTACTTATTTTCATCTGACGATATAAACAATCTATTAAAAGCGGTTAGGGATACCATGGAAATTAAAGCAGGAAAAAATACATAGATCCACCCAAGATGGAATGTTTTCAGTATTAGAAACCAAGAAAAAGAGAGTATTTCCGGTACACAAAAATCTGCAGTTTCTTATTTTGAGGGAGTGGAAAAATCCAGACAGAAAAGTTTTCCTACCCAGAACAATTAGGAAAAGGCTACCCTTCGACGAAGAAGAATTATCCCCTTTCTTAAATTGTCCCAAAATAGATGTATCCCTCTCCAAACTGGCTAAGGGTACTTCTTTACCGTTTGAAGATACAGGGTGATTACGTGACCCTATGGATAAAAAGGTGGATGCTAACCTTAGGAGAACCTGGGAAGCTGCCGCGGCTTTATTTAAACCTAATATCGCGACCACATCCGTAGCTAGATCCCTAAAAAGTTGGCTGGTACAACTGGAAGCATTATTAAAATCCAATACCCTATTCGAAAACTTTGCAGACTCCTTCCCTCTCTTACTAAAAGCTGTAGATTTTTTTGTCAGACACAACAGCGGATTCCGTTAGGCTGACCGCAAGAGCTACAGCCCTAGCTAACAACTCTAGAAGGGCACTTTGGTTAAAATCTTTGTCTGGAGACACAGGCTCCAAGGCAAAATTATGCAACATCCCGTTTTATGGTAACCTTCTCTTTGGTCAGAACTCTAAAAAGAGTTTCCCGGAGGATAAAAAGAAAAGGAAAACTCCTTTTTTTTCGTCCCCAAAAGAAGGTTAGTTTTCAAAACAAAAGGAGTAAAACAGAAAACTGGAGATGGGGAAAACAGAAAGGGAAGGGTTTTATGTTCTCTCCCCGTTCTGAAGAGTCTTCCAAAAAATGACGCCACAGCCCCAGTGGGGGGAAGACTGGGAAAATTCGTTGAGCGCTGGGAAAAATACTCATGCAGCCGCTGGTTATTAAATACCCTCCACGAAGGGTACAGTATTTCTTTTATCAGAAGTCCCCCCACTCTATTTGTTCAGACTCCAGTTCAGAGCTCGGAACATCTTCAGCTTTGTCTGGAGCAAGAAATCAAACTGCTAGTTCAGATGAACGTTCTTGTTCCGGTACCGACGAATCAAGTCGGTCTGGGCTGTTATTCCAGGGTTTTTATGGTAAGAAAGCCAAACGGGAAAGTGCATTTTAACGGATCTCCTAGCACCCCGACCGGGTACCTCCGTCGATAGGTGCTCCTAGTGCTTCCCGAGGACTCCAAGCACTCCACTTGACACCGTAAGCACTGCAGACCCCACGAACCGCCGAAGCTTGATTGAGGTCTCACCGTCTCCTACCCACCCTGGACCTATGACAAGGCTCCAGGCTCCAGTGGGTGAACCTCTCCTAAAACCAGAGAGCAGGAAAAGCTCTTACAAGAGCTAGTAGTAAAGCCAGGGGAGTATAGCAAATCTTCAGCGTATAGCAATCCCCCAGTGTTGATCAGTTACCCAAACACCAGCCTCAACCTGATGAAGGATAAAACAGGCACTCCTTTATTGAGACCACCCGCTCGTATTTATGCAGGTCCCCATCTGGTGGACACGCCCCTAGGGGACCAGAAGGAAGACTGTGACACAGGACAGATATGCAGCAATTCAGGATACACAGACACAATACATCCCCACAATGCATCATGGTTTCCTCCTCTCTGCCCTGGAGACACCCGAGGAGTAATTCAATTATCTCTCAAGACAAAGGGAAATCGCCAATACACATGTGGGGACAACAGGACAGAAATCACCATTTAAACATGCAATGTCACAACCCTTACAGTAAACACAGACATTTAACATATCCCCAGATAGCTCAAGTCTGAGTGCATATTATTAGGTGAATGGCACTCGGAGTACATGAATACAATAAAATTAGCTATCTGGGTACCCTCACATAACATAAAATACAATTCCAAAGACAGATTTAAGCTGTGCGGCCGGTCTGTCTTCTCCTTTAAAGTTAGTATGGGCCATAATCCTGAGGCAAGAGGCTAGTAGCCAGGCCCCTCCGAAACCCAGTGGCGAGGTTGGTTTCGCCACACATCTCCCCCTCCCAGGGAAGACTAACCAGATACCTGACCTCATGCCGGTCGGTATCTGAGTTAGTCTGGCAGTCCACCCACAACCCAATACCGGACCTGTTGAATTTTGGGGCCTGGCTCTGTTCTGTATGTCCCCAGCTGTTGAGGGGGCATCTGCTACTCCTTGCTTCCTTGTTGCTCTCTAGCTTGGAGCTGTAGGTACTTGGTGGGCAGAGGCCGACTGCGCTCTGCCCCGATGCCAGCTCTTCCGCTGGGGTAGCCTGTGGGAAGTCCGGCTCTGGAGAAGAGGATAGGGGAGGGCAGAGGCCAACTCCGCTCTGCCCAGATGCCAGCGCTTCCGCTGGGGTAGCCTGTGGAAAGTCAGCCTCTGGAGAAGAGGATAGAGGAGAGCAGAGGCCAACTGCGCTCTGCCCAGATGCCAGCTCTTCCGCTGGGGTAGCCTGTGGGATGTCCGGCTCTGGATATGAGGATAGGGGAGGCCAGAGGCCGACTGCGCTCTGCCCAGATGCCAGCTCTTCCGCTGGGACGTGGTCAGGGAATCCTATCCCCAGGACCTTGTTGCAGATCGGCTGTGGAGAGGAGGAATCGCTTACCTCCTCCTCCTGGCATTCCTGCGGGGTTGGTGGGGGATCTGTACCGGCCGTCCAGTATCCCGGTAGGCCTGGTGCAGAGACTGCGGTCCCATCTGCACCATTGGAGTTAGGGGTGCTGTCCCCCTGTGGTTGGGGAGAGAGACCGGTTGTCTCCTCTCCCTTCAAAGTACACTGCCGCTGGGGAATGGAGACGATGCTCTCCTCTCCCTGCAAAACATACTGCCGCTGGGGAGCAGGACCAACTGTCCCTACTCCCTGAAACTCCGGCTGCCGTTGGGGATCTGGGCTGACTGCCCAGCATCCCTGTAGGGCCGGTGGAGAGATCTCGGTCCCATCTCCACCTGCCATATGGGTTTCCCCCCAGGACCAGTCTATGAGGTCCCCTACCTCTGGTGCTGAAGCAGAGGATACTTCAGTCGGGTCCTCCCAGTACACCTCCACAATATCCTCCCAGCTGAAGGGCTCTGGACCTGGGTCTGACACTCTGCTCTCTTGCTGAGCCCTCTCAATGGAGTGGAAGAGATCTTGGTAGTCCTGCTCCAGTTCCCACTCCAGGGTTGCTAGGTGAGCCAAGTCTTTCTCTACCTCGTGGGGGTCCTCCCAATCCAGCCTAGCCTCCCTCTCGTAGAAAATGTTCTGAAGTCTGGACTGTGCAGGGCTCCCGAAGTCAGGCTCTGCATAGGACTCCCATAACAAGCCAGGACCATAAAACTCCTCTCCCTCTGGCTTGTCATGCTCAGCTGTCCAGGGGGAATGTTGAATGACATGCTACCTTAGGGCCTGGTAAGCGTCCTCTAGCCAAAGCTCCTTACATACCAGGCTCTGGAGCTCTGTTACCCAGTCATCCAGGGGCTGCTCTCCCAAGAGACCCATCCGCATCGCCACACGCTTCTGTAGCTGCTGCTCATAACTGGGGAGACTCTTACCTCGCCGCCACTGGGCATTTTCCAGGGCATCATACCAGACTTCCTTTCTGTCTGCATCCCTGTAGTCTGCGGCTGCCTCCTCCTCCTCCTCATCATAGAACGCTGTCCGAAGACTAGTTGACTCCATCCTGCTGCTGTAG
Organism: Bufo bufo; assembly: GCF_905171765.1. NCBI lineage: Eukaryota > Metazoa > Chordata > Amphibia > Anura > Bufonidae > Bufo > Bufo bufo. Next base: position 284,360,026 of record NC_053393.1, on the reverse strand, counting down.
CCAGGGGCGCTGTACGGATACTAGCGTTGCCCTCAATATACTCCACGAATTGTGTCTCCGAGCTGCTTCTCCTCACACTAGGACGCCATACCACTGCTTGCCACCAAATGTAACGGATCTCCTAGCACCCCGACCGGGTACCTCCGTCGATAGATGCTCCTAGTGCTTCCTGAGGACTCCAAGCACTCCACTTGACACCGTAAGCACTGCAGACCCCACGAACCGCCGGAGCTTGGTTGAGGTCTCACCGTCTCCTACCCACCCTGGACCTACGACAAGGCTCATGGCTCCAGTGGGTGAACCTCTCCCAAATCCAGAGAGCAGGAACAGCTCTTACAAGAGCTAGTAGTTATAGCCAGGGGAGTATAGCAAATCTCCCAGCGTATAGCAATCCCCCAGTGTTGATCAGTTACCCAAACACCAGCCTCAACATGATGAAGGATAAAACAGGAACTCTTTATTGAGGGCTACCCGCCCGTATTTATGCAGGTCCCCATCTGGTGGACACGCCCCTAGGGGACCAGAAGGAAGACTGTGACACAGGACAGATATGCAGCAATTCAGGATACACAGACACAATACATCCCCACAATGCATCATGGTTTCCTCCTCTCTGCCCTGGAGACACCCGAGGATTAATTCAATTATCTCTCAAGACAAAGGGAAATCGCCAATACACATGTAGGGACAACAGGACAGAAATCACCATTTAAACATGCAATGTCACAACCCTTACAGTAAACACAGACATTTAACATATCCCCAGATAGCTCAAGTCTGAGTGCATATTATTAGGTGAATGGCACTCAGACTACACGAATACAATAAAATTTAGCTATCTGGGTACCCTCACATAACATAAAATACAATTCCAAAGACAGATTTAAGCTGTGCGGCCGGTCTGTCTTCTCCTTTAAAGTTAGTATGGGCCATAATCCTGAGGCAAGAGGCTGGTAGCCAGGCCCCTCCGAAACCCAGTGGCAAGGTTGGTTTTGCCACATGCATCTTATCATAAATATGAAAATGCTGAACAAGTCCATAAAGTACAAAAATTTCAAGATGGAATCTATAAAAACCACGGTCAAAGTTTTACAAGAAGGGGCGTTTCTAGCATCCATAGACTTAAAAGATGCAGATTTTCACGTACCCGTTCATCCAGAGTCACAACAATTTTTGAAAATAGCGGTGTGGGTCCAAGGGCATCTAAAACATTTTCAGTTTCAAGCACTGCTGTTTGGGATAACAACTGCCCCCAGGCTTTTTACAAAAATTATGCTAGAGATAATAACCACTCTGAGAAAGGAGAAAGTAATAATAGTTCCATACCTGGACTACCTTTTGATAGTGGGGGACTCCCAGAAAGACCTAGAAACCAATCTATCCAAAACGATAGACAGACTGGAGGAACTGGGTTGGATTTTAAATTGGGAGAAGTCTCACTTAGTTCCCACGGAAAAAAGTTTTTGGGGGAATTCTCATAGACTCAGTGAGTCAAAAATGTTTTTTACCAGAAGAGAAGGTCGCAAAAATCCAATCCCAGGTAAAACAATTCAGAAAACAAAATTCCCACACCATAAGGCAAACGATGGCCCTGATAGGGTCTTTTACAGCTTGTGAGGATAAGTGAGGAGGCGGGCCCTTTTGAACCTTCCTGTCCCTGCCTGGCTGGAAGAGGAGGCTAATCTCCAAGTAAGGTGCCGTCATGGAGGATTCGCGAAAAAGGAATTACCGGTAAGACTAATTCAACTTTTTTACAGTGTTCATCTGAGGGGTTAGGTCATGTGATATGTTTATAGAGCCGGTCGATACGGACCCGGCGATACCCAATATGTGTACTTTTTTTTTTCTCCCTATTTTTTACCAATTTTTTTTTACTTTATTTGGGGAAAATTAAGTTTTTGTTTATTTTTAGTTGAAACTTTAAATTTTTTGGGGGGAAAACTTTATTTTTTTAACTTTTTTTTTTTTACTTTATTTTTTGTGTCACTTTGGGACTTCAACTTTTGGGGGGTCTGATCCCTTTTACAATGCATTCCAATACTTCTGTATCTCACAGGCTCGACACCGGAAGGCAGCGCTGATGCCTAAGGAAGGCATCGCGCTGCCTTCCATTCCATCGGGTCCCCCCTGCAACCGCATGGGGACTCGATGGCACCGCCACCGCTGCATAAGGTAGAAGCCGTGCGGTTTGCAGTGATCGCCGACACGAGGGGGGTTCATGGGACCCCCCCTGGCATTTAGCCAAGGTGCCTGCTCAATGACGCGGCGGTGATCAGAAATACACAGGGCGTACAGGTCCTTAGGTACCATGACATCAGGGCGTACCTGTACGCCCTGTGTCCGTAACAGGTTAAGGACTCTATATTAACAGGGAGTGTTCCACAGGATTGGCGCTTACATGAAGCACTGAAAAGTGTAAGTTACGCAGAGTCCGGTTTTTAATTTTTACCATCGTCCTCACTTGCATTCTGAAGCTGTGCTCCTACAAACCAGGAGTAAAATGCATTAAGTGGACACGCAAGCTCATTTCCATAATGGAGAGGACTCAAAAAGGAGTCCTCTCAATGCATTTTACAGCTGGTTTGTGGGAGCACAGTGTTGCAACGCAGGTGAGTATTAAGATAAAAATTTCACAATTGGACTCCAGACCACTTACACTTTACACCACTTACTTGGGGTGTGTTTTGGAGCTGACCGATTCCGTTTAACTCTGTACCCAAGAACCTCAATGACCTGAGGGCTGCGCTTCAAGACTAGTTGGATGCCATGCCTCAGCAGACAATAAGTCGACTAGTGAACAGCATGAGGCGGTGTTAAACTGTAATTGATGCTCAAGACCACATAGCAAGTTATTGAAACATTGACATTTTTGTGGGGGTATACCCACCACTGTTGCTTTTGTTTCGATAAATAGTTTGAGATGAGGAAATCACCATTGCATGCTTCTACTTAAATGCCATACTTTCATGATATAATATCAATGTAGCGTGAACTTCTTACATTTTCCATAAATTTCACCCGAAAGCCAAATATCCCTAACTTTTTGTGAGTGTGTTTTTAATGTGTGTGTATATCTAATATATAAAGCCCGAGGGTATGTGTGTATGTCCGCTAAAGGAATCCGCACTGTCGCATTAATGATCACGAAATTTGGCACACAGGTACATCGGGTGTCCAGGAAGGTTTTAGACCACTTCTCAGCTCTCTAGGATGTACCGTTCTCGAGATATTCCCCAAAAAATGCATTAGCCAATAGCAGCCTGTAGGTCTTTCTCTTCATATCCCAACTGCCATACACACGGTCACATGTCCCTTACCAGCCAATAGAAGCTTGCAGGCTCTTAATCTTAACATACACACAGTTTTACACCAGATTTTCATAACAACCCAGCCATTTTTCTTCACTGCTGTAGGTCAGCTTTAAAGGGGCAGGGTGCTGTGGATGACACTGTTAAGGGAGCGGAGTGCTGTGGAGGTCACAGTTAAGGGGGCAGGTAGGGTGGCCATTCAGGCCAGCCTCAAAAGATGGACTTTAAAACCCTGGACCTAGGTCCTGCTAAGCCACGCCCAATCCGGTTAGGCCATCGGACGGAGGACAGGGAGTCTGAAAGTCGGACTGTCAGGCCTAAAACTGGACCTCTGGCCACCCTAGGGGCAGGCTACTGTGGAGGTCACAGTTAAGGGGACAGTCCGCTGTGGAGGTCAGTGTTAAGGGGAAGATTGCTGTAGAGGCCACTGTTAAGGGGGTGGGGCGTTGTGGAAATCACTGTTAAGGAGATGGGGTACTGTGGAGGTCAATAATAAAGGGGCAGCCGCTGTGGAGGTTACTGTTAGGGGGGCAGGATGCTGTGGAGGTTTCTGTTAAAGGGGCAAGGAACGGTGGAGGTCACAGTTAAGGTGAAGGTCCGCTATGGAGGTCAGTGTTAAGGGGGCGGGGTGTTGTGGAGGTCACATTTTAAGGAAACTGAGCTCTGTGGAGGTCACTGTTAAAGGGGTTGTCCGGGTTCAGATCTGAACCCGGACATACCCATATTTTCATCCAGGCAGCCCCCCTGATTTTAGCATCGAAGCATGTCATGCTACGATGCGCTCCCTTGCCCTGCGCTGCATCGCGCAGGGAAAGGAATTTTTATTTACAATACACTGCTGGGCGGAGGCTTCCGCCTAACAGTGTGTTTGGTGACGTCACTGGCTCTGATGGGCCAGCTTTAGCACTTCCCTAGCCGTTTTACAGGCTAGGGCAGCGCTAAAGTCTGCCCATCAGTTCCGGTGACGTCACCGGGCTCAATGCTGGGCGTAAGCCTCCACCTAGCAGCCCTAAGGAGAGCCCTGAAAATACCTGCACGATTCAGCGCAGGGCAAAGGAGAGCATCGGAGCATGAAATTCTCCGATGCTCTTGTCAGGGGGCTGCCTTTAACCCCTTAAGGACTCAGCCCTATTTCACCTTAAGGACTTGGCCATTTTTTGCAAATATGACCAGTGTCACTTTAAGTGCTGATAACTTTAAAACGCTTTGACTTATCCAGGCCATTCTGAGATTGTTTTTTCGTCACATATTGTACTTCATGACACTGGTAAAATCAAGTCAAAAAAATTCATTTTTATTTATAAAAAAAATACCAAATTTACCCAAAAAATTGCAAATTTCCAAGTTTTAATTTCTCTACTTTTATAATACATAGTAATACCTCCAAAAATAGTTATTACTTTACATTCCCCATATGTCTACTTCATGTTTGGATCAATTTGGAAATGATATTTTATTTTTGGGGATGTTACAAGGCTTAGAAGTTTAGAAGAAAATCTTGGAACTTTTCTGAAATTTTCAAAAAAAACACTTTTTAGGGACCAGTTCAGGTCTGAAGTCACTTTGTGAGGCTTACATAATAGAAACCACCCAAAAATGACCCCATTCTAGAAACTACACCCCTCAAGGTATTCAAAACTGATTTTACAAACTTCGTTAACCCTTTAGGTGTTGCACAAGAGTTATTGGCAAATGGAGATGAAATTTGAGAATTTCTATTTTTTGGCAAATTTTCCATTTTAATCCATTTTTCCAGTAACAAAGCAAGGGTTAACAGCCAAACAAAATGCTATATTTATTGCCCCGATTCTGTAGTTTGCAGAAACACCCCATATGTGGCCGTAAACTACTGTACGGGCACACAGTAGGGCGTAGAGGGAAAGGTGCGCCGTATGGTTTTTGGAAGGCAGATTTTGCTGGACTGTTTTTTTTGACACCATGTCCCATTTGAAGCCCCCCTGATGCACCCCTAGAGTAGAAACTCCATAAAAGTGACCCCATCTAAGAAACTACACCCCTCAAGGTATTCAAAACTGATTTGACAAACTTTGTTAACCCTTTAGGTGTTGCACAAGATTTAATGGAAAATAGAGATACAATTTCAAAATTTCACTTTTTTGGCAGATTTTCCATTTTAATATTTTTTTTTCAGTTACAAAGCAAGGGTTAACAGCCAAACAAAACTCATTATTTATGGCCCTGATTCTGTAGTTTACAGAAACACCCCATATGTGGTTGTAAAACTGCTGTACGGGCACACAGCAGGGCGCAGAAGGAAAGGAATGCCATACGGTTTTTGGAAGACAGATTTTGCTAGACTGTTTTTTTGGACACCATGTCCCATTTGATGCCCCCCTGATGCACCCCTAGAGTAGAAACTCCAAAAAAGTGACCCCATTTTAGAAACTACGGGATAGGGTGGAAGTTTTGTTGGTACTAGTTTAGGGTACATATGATTTTTGGTTGTTCTATATTACACTTTTTGTGAGGCAAGGTAACAAGAAATAGCTTTTTTGGCACCGTTGTTTATTTTTTGTTGTGATTTACAACATTCATCTGACAGGTTAGATCATGTGGTATTTTTATAGAGCAGGTTGTCACGGACGCGACGATACCTAATATGTATACAATATTTTTATTTATGTAAGTTTTACACAATGATTTCATTTTGAAACAAAAAAATCATGTTTTAGTGTCTCCATAGTCTGAGAGCCATAGTTTTTTCAGTTTTGGGGCGATTATCTTAGGTAGGGTCTCTTTTTTTGTGGGATGAGATAACTGTTTGATTGGCACTATTTTGGGGTACATATGACTTTTTCATCGCTTGCTATTACACTTTTTGTGACGTAAGATGACAAAAAATTGCTTTTTTTTACACCGTTTTTATTTTCATTTTTTACGGTGTTCACCTGAGGGGTTAGGTCATGTGATATTTTTATAGAGCCGGTCGATACGGACGTGGAGATACCTAATATATGTATACTTTTTTTTTATTTATCTAAGTTTTACACAATAATTTCATTTTTGAAACAAAAAAAATCATGTTTTAGTGTTTCCATAGTCTAAGAGCCATAGTTTTTCGGCGATTATCTTGGGTAGGGTATAATTTTTGCGGGATGAGATAACGGTTTGATTGGTACTATTTTGGCATACATGCGACTTTTTTTGATCACTTTTATTACCTTTTTTGGGAAGTAAGGTGGGCAAAATTTCAATTTCCTCATAGTTTTTATTTTTTTATTTTTATGGCGTTCACCGTGCAGGGAAAGTAACATGACCATTTTATAGATCAGGTCGTTAAGGACGCGGCGATACCTAATATGTGTAGTGTATTTTTTATTTTTTTTATTTTTATTCAGTGATAAATGTTGTTTTTTTATCTTAACTTTTTTCACTTTTTTTTTTTACTTTCTTTTGACCCAGATCCACTTGGTTCTTGAAGATCCAGTGGGTCTGATGTCTGTATAATACAGTACAGTACACTATATAGTGTATTGTACTGTATTTTACTTACACTTTGTCTGAACAGATCTTTGCCTTTAGCACAGATCTGTTCAGCACCATGGGCAGCAGGATGCTGTTGCCATGGGAACCTTCCCCATCTGCTCAGTTGTGGCCACAACTGCGCAGACGGGGAAGAGTAAGGAGGGGGGCTCCCTCCCTCTGTCACCCCATCCTGTCGGGGGGGCTGCAAAGGCACAGCAGCCCCCCGATGGGAGAGGGAGGGAGCCCCCTCTTACTGTTAACTTTTTTCATACAGCGGTCTGTACGGATCGCGGTATGCAGGCCCGTCGCTAACAGACAGGCAAAACAAGCAATTGCTTGGGGCCCCGAGCTGGCCTGGGGCCAAGCAGAGCCGGTGCTTGTTTTGCTTCCTTTAAGGCTGCAGCCGCCTGAGCGCTCTATAGAGAGCCTCAGGCGGCTGCAGCACTCCTTGTTACCTCCCGAGTTCCTCCTCTGCTGACTGCTCCTCTGTAGTGTGGCCGAGCTCTCCTCCTCCTCTACCTCCTGGCTGTCACTCAGTCCGGCCGGGTACCGCGCGGTACAGGAACAGGGGATTCAGTTTCCTGTTCCCGGCCGGACTAACAGGAAGTGTACACGGAGTGCTCACTTCCTTTTAGGGAACAGGAAACTGAATCTCCTGACCTGTACCACGCGGTTCCCGGCCGCACTGAGTGACAGCCAGGACTGGAGGTAGAGAGCGAGGAGCTCGGCCATGCTACAGGGTCCAGGGAAGGAGCCGGAGGACTGAATTAACTTAGGAACTTATCTAAGGTAGGGTAGGGAGTAAAAAAAAAAAAAAAAAAAAAAAAACAGGGAGGGGGAGAGTAAGTAGGACATTTGTTGAAAATGTTCAAATTTCATGCACATTAAATGCAACAGCAGTATTTACACTGTAAACCTCCTTTTTTATTTATATAAAGTGTGGGTGAACTTAAACTGTATGGCTATACTGTGGTTCCTGTAGGCTTTGCGTGCGTAAGGTGTGGAGGGGGGGGCCTCCATGTCTATTTTGCTTGGGGCCCCCAAATTCCTTCAAACGGCCCTGGCGATATGGAAAGGGTTAAACGGCTGACATCACAGCACAGATGTCAGCCGTTTATGCCAGAGTGTCAGCAATGTGCTGACATTCTGGTATACCCACTGAACACCAATGATTATTCAAGAGGAGGCGGGCGGCCGCACCGCCCGCCTCCCGCACTGCCTGCAACACCCCCCCCTGCACCACCCACCGCCATTAAATCATTCAGGGGTGCAAGGGGGTGAAAATAACTTTTAACTCAGTGTTAAGGGGTGGGGGGCTGTGGAAGTCACTGTTAAAGGGGTTGTCTCTGATATGCTCCCATTGTTTTCTTATAAGAATGGAGCCCCGCAAGTGAAGGGCCGCCCTCCATTCATTTTCTACGGGGCTGGAGAAAATTGCAATGTGCTGGCTCGGCTATTCACTTCGGCCCCATAGAAATGAATGGGAGGGGGGGCCGAACATGCACGGTACGCTCCCATTCACTTCTATGGGGAGTTGGCTTGGTGGTGGCCGGACTGGAGTCCTCCTGCCACCACCTTGCGGGGCTCCTGTGACTCGGGGAATGTCTTAGAATATGTTTTGAGTGAAAATTTTCACCCCGCGGTTTCCAATTATTTGGCAAAAATATGCTTAGTAACCTAACCGACAGACTACGACAAAGAAACATTTGCAAAGTGCTTTTCTCCCGTAGGACTCAAAGAGCATAGGCTACGGGAGCCATTGTCTGTTGGCTGTTGTGGCAGTTAGCATGGATATTCATCAGGTTGCATATAGCAACCAATCTTAAAGGGAACCTGTCACCAGTTTTATGGTGTCCTAACTAAGGGCAACATAATTAAGTGACTGATTCTCTTAGCACAATGCTGGGTCACTTTCTTTAATTGACCCAGTCAATATGCCAACATCTTGTATTGAAAAGCTCCAGCTGATAATGATGAGTCATGAATATTTATGAGCTCCTGACTCTACCCGCCCACCTGCTGCTGAATGACAGTTTGTTTCCATATGAATCAGCAGCAGGTGGGCAGGGGAGTGGCTATAGCTCTGAATTAAATATACACTGGACTCAATGACATCACGCCGGACTCAAATCAGCTCATTGGCATGCGGCATCTTTGTGTGTATATTATGAGGTAACCATCTGTCACACCAGTAAGTGAATACATCGAAGGTACTTTTTAGTAGTTAATGATTGTATATAATTAGTTAGGTTAGGTTCCCTTTAACTCCGTTTCTATTTTGCTACAGGTCATTAATATGAGCTCTGATTGGTTGCTATAGGCAACGAAGGACATTCTTAGTATAAGACCGCTTATGTATGAGTTAATAGGATTTCGATTGCGACTCTTAGCCAACGTTGTTGTAGAGGCTGATGTTACTCACATGACTTTAAGTGTATACTAATTCTGTGGGGTTTTATATACTGTCAATTAAAGACAATAATGCCCCATAAGAAAAGGAATTCGATTGGACAATTGTCAGTCTGCTGTGGAGGTCACTGTTAAAGAGGTGGGGACTGTGGAGGCCACTATTAAAGGGGCTGCTGCTGTGGAGGTCACTGTTAAGGCAGCAGGGTACTGTGGCAGTCACTGTTAAAGGGGCATGCTCTGTGGAGGTCTCTGATACAGGGGCAGGAAATGGTAGAGGTAAAGTTAAGGGGACTGTCCATATGGAGGTCACTGTTAAGGGGTGGGATGCTGTGGAGCTCACTGTTAAAGTGGCAGGCTGCGGTGGAGGTCCCATTTTCTGAGGAGGTGGGGCACTGTGGGGGGTCAGTGTTAAGGGATGGGGTGCTGTGCAGGTCACTGTTAAGCGGGAGGGTTGCTGTAGAGGTCCTGTTATGGGGAGGTATACTGTCGAGATATATATTTATATAATTTGTGTGTGTGTGTGTGTGTGTGTGTTATATCGCACACACATACTCTTTTGAAAAAGCAGTATGAACCACTTTTGCTATTGGAAAAAGTTAATTATAGAAAATAGTTGGTGTGATGCTTTTCCTCCACAGTTTTTTCTTAGCATTAAAGAGGACCTTTCACTAAAATAAAACATCTAAACTAACTATACAGACATGGAGAGCGGCGCCCAGTGATCTCCCTGCACTTACTGTTATAACTGGGCGCCGCTCCGTTCTCCCGTTATAGCCTCCGGTATCTTCATAGTTAGGCTCCACCCAGGGGAACCTGCCAGCGTCTCATTCTCCCATGCTGTAGCGCTGGCCAATCGCAGCGCTCAGCTCATAGCCTGAGAGGCTTTTTTTTTCTCTCAGGCTATGAGCTGAGCGCTACGATTGGCCAGCGCTACAGCATGGGAGAAGGAGACCCCGGCAGGTTCCCCTGGGTGGAGCCTAACTATGAAGATACCGGAACCTATACCGGGAGAACGGAGCGGCGCCCAGGTATAACAGTAAGTGCAGGGAGTGCTCTCCATGTCTGTATAGTAAGTTTAGATGTTTTATTTTAGTGAAAGGTCCTCTTTAAGTACATCATGGTGTAGTATAGTCCAAAAGTGAAGGCTGAATCACAACTGAGCACTCAAAAATAACCAAAATTAACCCCTTCCCAACACATGATATACTAGTACGTCATGAAAGTCGGTGACTTACCGCATCGTGACTTAATAGTACGTCATGGATAACTCCGGTGACCGGAGTAAGCTGACTGCACTAATTGGCAGTCAGCCATCTTAGATGAAGGTGAGGAGGAGTTTTTCCGCCCCCCCTGCAGCCCCAATCACTGCGATTGGCTGGCTAGTGAAGACCAGCCCATCGCAGCGCCGGCAATGAATGGAGCTGCAGGGGGGCTCGGCTAGAGGTGGCTGATAACATCAGCCCATGTCTCCTCCTAGGTCAGGGAGGGGACACCAGACACAGGTGTCCATTCCCAGCGCTGCGATTGGCTGGAGCAACGCTCCAGCCTATGGCAGCGCTATACAAGTATCATCCAATCTGTGGTGCTGCTGGTGGCTGGGACGGAGTTGATTGGGGCTGATTACATCAGCCCATGTCACCTCTGAGGTCAGGGAGGGGACATCAGACACTGATGTCCCCTCCCAGTGCTGCGATTGGCTGGAACAACGCTCCAGCCAATGGCAGCGCTATGCAGCAGAAAGAACCGTTGGTGCGTCTCTTCAGGCAGCAATTCTAGCTTGGTAACTGCTTGCAGAGAGGACCTGTGCCCTTCTGGGCTGCTCGTTGTCGGCTGGGACTTGTGGTACTACCACATCAGTGCTTTCCATTCAGTGCTTTGAAGAAGAAAAAGAACAACATCTGGAACAGCTGTAGTGATCTTTGGCTCATCTGCAGCTGTTTCAGATCCCCATTCCCTGTCCCTCTCTCCATCCTTTTTTTTTTGGGGGGGGGGGGGGGGGGTTGTCATTTGTTTGCTTTTTGCTGGCTTTTTTTGGGCTCTGCACCACTTTTTCAGTGTGTGGGCTGTGACTGGCAAGTGCTGATCAGACTTGTGTTTTTTATATAGTCAATTTTAGTCCTAGTTTAGATTTTTGAACCCACACACATGCCCTCTGCATGCGTGTGTCCTGCTGAGTGCCGGTCAGTACTGTCAATTACTGACTGCGTCTGCTCAGGTTTAGTGCTGTAAGGGACTCTGCGGTTTTGGTTCCCTTGCGGGCAGATACGGTGGGGCGTCCGCATGGGGTCCGGAGGGGAGGGCCGCGGGGATCTCTGAGGCAGAATTGCCGGGCTGATGGCAATACGTCGCGGCCGGTCCTGCCTCCGGTGTCTCCTGCGGGTTCCGTTCCGGCGTCCATGCTGGCACAATCCCGTGCCCGTGCCGAGTCTGTTGGGAGTCCGCGTGCACGCCCGAGGGGTTATTCGCAAAGGAATGCGCGGCCGAGTGTGCGTGCATTTTATGCGCTACGTCGGCCACTGGCAGGTAAAGCATCTGTGCACAAATTCAAAGTTGATTAGGGATTTGCTGCACTGGTGCTAATGAGTAGGATCATCGCATGACCTATGAGTTTCTGACAAGCAGCACTCTGTGATTGGCCAGCAGGTGTTTAAAAGGTGATCTCCCTGGCTGATCAGTGCTCACTGTTGTCTCTACAACCTGGGAGTATGCTGGTTCAGATTCACTAAGTTTGTTCCATGCATGAACTCCATGTCCATTTAGTGAATGCCTCTGGAAACCTCGTCTCTGCTCTACAGTTGCACCGTGTGTGGCCTCGGATCGGACCTTGGATACTTCACCGTCTCATCCTTAGGTATTTGGTTTCACGGACTATTCTGTATGAACTTTAGCCTGGTCTGGCTTTTCTCTGATATTTTCCCACAGAGGTTATTATTTGGACTACGTTATTTCTGTATGATTTCTGGCTTGGACTTTACTGCTGTGTTTTCAATAAATCCACATTTGTTCAGATTTTTGCCTGGTTGCTTGGGGTTCTGCAGCATTACAAGTGCCTATATATATATATATATATATATACATTTTTTTTTTTTTAAAAAGGCTAAAAAAATATATATATATCTAATTCTTTCATTTATCTTTTTCTCCTTTCTTTCTCTTTTTTTCTTTATCATCAATTTTATTTTAATAAATTCATTACAAGTCCCCTCACGTGTTAAATCACTACATAAACCCCCCTGACACTTTTCACTTTATTTACACCAATAAAAATAAAAATGTCCAATTCATCTCAGAGAATGTACTCTGCTGAAGAGGCATACGCCATCCTTGCCTCTGAAACAGAGTCTGCAAGTGAGGGAGAAGAGGATGCCACATTCCTCTACTCCTTCATCATCATCGTCATCCGGTGATGACGAACCCTCAAGGAGACGCCCCAGGAGAGATGAAGTAGCCCCCCCAGTGATCCCCTGAGGATTATGAGCCCCAAATTCCAGAGTTTGTGGAAAACTCTGGAATCCAGGTTGACTGCACGGGCTTCACAGAAATAGATTTTTTTCTAAATCTATTTCTCTGACGATCTCATAAATTTGATTGTGACCCAAACAAATTTGTACGCCCAGCAGTTTATTTCTCAAAACCCAACATCCTCATATGCTAGACCCCTAGGTTGGACCCTTGTAAATGCAGCAGACATTATGAAGTTTTGGGGGCTGTTGCTGCATATGGGCCTTGTAAAAAAAAAAAAACTGAAATGAGACAATATTGGAGTTCAGATGTCTTGTACCACACTCCAATTTACAATATGGCCATGTCCCGCTCAAGATTTGAATCCATTTTGAAATTCCTACATTACAATGATAATGCACAGTGCCCCCCCCCCCCCCCCCCCACAATGACCCAAATTTTGACCGTCTATTCAAAATAAGACCCCCTTCTGGAGCACCTCAACTCAAAATTTACAGAGGTGTTCACCCCAGCAAAAGAAATTAGCATAGACGAGTCCCTTGTACATTTTAAAGGAAGGGTTAAATTTCGCCAGTACCTGCCCAGCAAGCGGGCACGGTACAGAATAAAAATGTACAAGCTGTGCGAGAGTACCTCTGGGTACACCTACAGGTTCTGGGTTTGAGGGGAAAAATTCCTGGATACAACCCCCTGAATGCCCCACCGTCCTAGGAGTTACTGGCAATATTGTGTGGGACTAACTGCACCCACTGCTGGATAATGGTTATCACCTCTATTTAGATAACTATTACACCAGCATACCCCTATTCATGTCCCTAAAAGCCCGAGGTACTGTGGCTTGCGGCACAGTGCAAAAAAATCTTAAAGGGCTCCCTAGATCCATGGTAGGGCAACTACTCTGAAAAGGTGACAGTAATGCCTCATTCACATAGTCAGTGTTGGGTCAGTGATTGCCATCTGTGATTTTGAGTCAAAACCAGGATTGGAGCCTCCACAGACATAAGATATAAGGGAAAGATCTTCACCTGTTCTGTGTTTAGAGCCGCACCTGGTTTTGGCTCAAAATCACTGATGGAAATCACTGACCAAACACTGACGTGTGAATCAGGCATAAGGCTCTCCTCCATGAGAACATGCTGGCGGTTAAGTACAAGGACAAGAGGGATGTCCTTGTACTAACCACCATTCACACAAACACCAGTTCTCCTGCCCAAGTGCGAGGTACCACTACCCCTGTCAACAAGCCTGACTGCATTCTTGATTACAACAGGCACATGGAAGGGGTTGATCTGTCCGATCAAGATCTGAAGCCCTACAGTGCCATGCGTAAAACTAAGGTGTGGTACAAAAAGCTTGCCGTATACATTGTACAGATGGCAATAGAACTGCAGGCCACACAGGAACTTTCCTTCAGTTCCAAGAGGCGGTAATCAAGGCCCTAATTTTCCAAAGTCAGGAAGGGGAGGGCCCGAGTACTTTAGGAGGTCATTGTGCCCATGTTGTACCAGGACAACATTTCCCTGGTGAAGTCCCACAAACAGCAAAGAGGGGAAAGACCCAAAAAAAGATGTCGGGTTTGTTCCAAAAGGGGAATACGAAAGGACACCATTTCAGTGCGACACCTGCCCTGATAAACCTGGCCTCTGCATGAAAGAATGCTTCCGAACCTACCACTCATCCATGGATTTTTAATTTCATCCTTTATGCTCCCTGTAATATTTCCATATCTCTGATTTAGTCCACCTCACTTGCATACCCACTTTCCAACAACCACTACATAATCTTTTCTGTGAGACACCTGTTTGGTAAAAAGTACCCTTTCCACCACTTAAAATGTCCATACGGGGGTGCTCTTTCCAAAATGGGGTCACTTCTTGGGGTTTTTAATTTCTGGGGACCTTTACTTTGCCTGTAGCGGCCTGCTGTGCGCCAATACAGCGGCTACGAGCACATATGGGGTGTTTGCAAAATGGGGAGAAAAGGGGGAACACATACTGGGGTGCATTTTCTCCTTTAACCCCTTGTGAACGTGAAAAATTGGGGTCTGCTAGTAATTTTTCATTTTTACAAATGTGTGCTTTGAAATCCGCTCTCTAGTATTTCTGCCTTCTGTGAGACACCTATTTGGTAAAAAGTACCCTTTCCACCACAAAAAAAAAAATCTAACTTAAAAGGGTTTTCATAGATTTTACTATTTGTCCTGAGGATAGGTCATCAGTATGTGATCGGTGGGGGTCTGACACCCGGGACCCACTCCAATCAGCTGTTTGAGAAAGCATTGGCACTACTGTGAGTGGCCTTCTCCATGCTTACCAAGCACAGCAAAGCTTACCAAGCATAGCAGCTGTACTTGGTATAGCAGCTCATCTCAATTCACTTTAATTTGGATGAGCTGCGCCTAGGTCACAAGACCAATGAACTGGCTTAAAGTGTAACCATTTTTGTAATATACTGTACTTTAATTAGGCTAGTTTCACACTAGCGGCAAGGGACTCCGGCAGGTGAACATCCTGTTGGATCTGTGCTGCCGCTAGTGCACGCGGGCCCCGGACGACCGCTCCATCCCCATTGACTATAATGGATGCGGGGCGGAGTGCCGATGGCAGCGCATGCCGAGAGGCGGCCAGAATAAAAGTACGTCATGTTGCTGCCGTGCTGCCGCCAGAACCCCACCCCCATTATAGTCAAGAGGGGCAGAACGGTAGTCCGGGGGCACGCGTGCACTAGCGGCAGCACTGAGTCCCTTGCCGCTAGTGTAAAACTAGCCTTACTGAAATCGTACATTTCCATAAAAAAATGGCTCTAAGGCCTCCTGCACACGAACGTGTGCACCCCGTGGTCGTGCTGCAGCCCGCAAAATGCGGGCCGCAATGCACGAACACAGTCCGTGGGGCAGCGGATCACGGGCCCATTCACTTTAATGGGTCCGCGATCCGGCCGTTCCGCAAAAAGATAGGACATGTTCTATCTTTTTGCGGAACAGAAGTACAGGACGAAACCCCACGGAAGCACTCCGCAGTGCTTCCGTAGGGTTCCGTTCCGTGCTTCTGTTCCGCACCATTCCGCATCCCCAGATTTGCGGACCCATTCAAGTGAATGGGTCCGCATCCGTGATGCGGAATGCCCACGGAACAGCATCCGCAAATGCGGTCCGCAACACGGCAACGGGAAGCGCACGTTCGTGTGCAGGGGGCCTAAAGTGGCCCATTTTGAGCCTTAGCAACGCACCCCTGTCTTCTATTTACATAACACAGTGTTATGTAAACAGAAGACAGAGGAGCGTTGCTAAGACTCAAAATGGGCCACTTTAGGGTACTTTCACACTAGCATTTTTCTTTTCCGGCGCTGAGTTCCGTCCTAGGGGCTCAAATCCGGAAAAGAACTGATCAGTTTTATCCCCATGCATTCTGAATGGAGAGCAATCCGTTCAGGATGCATCAGGATGTCTTCAGTTCAGTCTTTTTGACTGATCAGGCTTTTCAGAAAACCGTAGCATTTTGTATTTTTACCTCCGGCCAAAAATCCTCAAGACTTTGGCTGAACGCCGGATCCGGTCTTTTTCCCATTGACTTGCATTAACGGCGGATCCGGCGCCGTGTGTTCAGTCAAATTGGATCCGGCTTTTGCATGTTAAACCCGAAAAAATGTGAAAAAAAAGTTAAAGTCCATAAATGGCGGATCCGTTTTTTCCAATGCATTTTTTCATTGTGATCAAAATCCTGATCAGGATTCAAATGTAATCAGTTTTCACACGTTTTTCCGGATCCGGCGGGCAGTTCCGGTGTCGGAATTGAACGCCGGATTTAAACAACGCTAGTGTGAAAGTAGCCTTAGAGCTATTTTTCTAATAGAAATGTATGATTTCAGTAATGAAAGTATATTACAAAAATGGTTAACATCACTGCCCCTACACATTGCACAAATAAAAATGGAATGGCAGTTACACTTTAAGAAAAATTGTGAGAAGACCGTGGTGCTCACAGGAGCGTTGGTGCCTTCTCAAACAACTGATCGTGGGGGTCTCAGGTGTCTGTCCTCTAGATAGGCCAACAGTAGAAAAATCTCAGAAAACCCCTTTAACCTTTAGTAAGAGATTTTCTCAGTTAAAAAAGGACTCATATTATGCATAAAATAGTTAAAATATGCCAACAAGGTCAGAAAAATATACAGCACGGTCAATCAAACCATTTGCCGATGTTAACTGGATCACATTTAGGCCTCATGCACACGACCGTATTTTTTCACGGTCCGCAAAACGGGGTTCCGTTGGTCCGTGACCGTTTTTCCGTCCCTGGGTCTTCCTTGAATTTTGGAGGATCCACGGACATGAAAAAAAAGTCGTTTTGGTGTCCGCCTGGCCGTGCGGAGCCAAACGGATCCGACCTGAATTACAATGCAATTCAATGGGGACGGATTCGTTTGACATTGACACAATATGGTGCAATGTCAAACGGATCCGTCCCCCATTGACTTTCAATGTAAAGTCAGGAGTCCCTATTATACCATCGGATCGGAATTTTCTCCAATCCGATGGTATATTATTTTTAACTTGAAGCGTCCCCATCACCATGGGAACGCCTCTATGTTAGAATATACTGTCTATGAGTTAGATCGTGAAACTCATATCCGACAGTATATTCTAACACAGAGGCGTTCCCATAGTGATGGGGACGCTTCTAGTTAGAATATACTACGAACTGTGTACATGACTGCCCCCTGCTGCCTGGCAGCACCCAATCTCTTACAGGGGGCTGTGATCCGCACAATTAACCCCTCAGGTGCTGCACCTGAGGGGTTAATTGTGCATTTCATAGCCCCCTGTAAGAGATCAGGGGCTGCCAGGCAGCAGGGGACAGACCCCCCTCCCTCCCCAGTTTGAATATCATTGGTGGCCAGTGTGCGCCCCCCCCCCCCCGGCCCCTCTCCCTCTATTGTATTATCATTGGTGGCCAGTGTGTGGCCTCCCCCGGCCCCCCCCTCCCTCCCTCTATTGTAATATCATTGGTGGCCAGTGTGCGGCCTCCCCCGCCCCCCCCCCCCTCCCTCCCTCTATTGTAATATCATTGGTGGCCAGTGTGCGGCCTCCCCCGGCCCCCCCCTCCCTCTATTGTAATATCATTGGTGGCCAGTGTGCGGCCTCCCCCGGCCCCCCCTCCCTCCCTTTATTGTATTATTATTGGTGGCCAGTGTGCGGCCTCCCCCGGCCCCCCCCTCCCTCCCTCTATTGTAATATCATTGGTGGCCAGTGTGCGGGCCCCCCCTCCCCCCCTTCCTCCCTCTATTGTAATATCATTGGTGGCCAGTGTGCGGCCTCCCCTCTCCCCCCCCCCCCCCCCCCCCGACCATTGGTGGCAGCGGAGAGTTCCGATCGGAGTCCCAGTTTAATCGCTGGGGCTCCGATCGGTAACCATGGCAACCAGGACGCTACTGCAGGCCTGGTTGCCATGGTTACTTAGCAATATTACAATATTAGAAGCATCATACTTACCTGCTGCGCTGTCTGTGACCGGCCGGGAGCTCCTCCTACTGGTAAGTGACAGGTCTGTGCGGCGCATTGCTTAATGATGTCACTTACCAGTAGGAGGAGCTCCTGGCCGGTCACAGACAGCGCAACAGGTAAGTATGATGCTTCTAATATTGTAATATTGCTAAATAACCATGGCAACCAGGCCTGCAGTAGCGTCCTGGTTGCCATGGTTACCGATCGGAGCCCCAGCGATTAAACTGGGACTCCGATTGGAACTCTCCGCTGCCACCAATGATCGGGGGGGAAGAGGGGAGGCCGCACACTGGCCACCAATGATAATACAATAAAGGGAGGGGGAAAGCCGCACACTGGCCACCAATGATATTACAATAGAGGGAGGGGGGCCAGGGGGGGGCCGCACTGGCCACCAATGAAATTAAATCTGGGGAGGGAGGGGGATCTGCCCCCTGCTGCCTGGCAGCCCCTAATCTCTTATAGGGGGCTATGATATGCCCAATTAACCCCTCAGGTGCTGCACCTGAGGGGTTAATTGTGCGGATCACAGCCCCCTGTAAGAGATCGGGTGCTGCCAGGCAGCAGGGAGCAGTCATGTACACAGTTCGTAGTATATTCTAACTAGAAGCGTCCCCATCACTATGGGAACGCCTCTGTGTTAGAATATACTGTCGGATATGAGTTTTCACGAAGTGAAAACTCATCTCTGAAAAAGCTTTTATGCAGACGGATCTTCGGATCCGTCTGTATGAAAGTAACCAACGGCCACGGATCACGGACGCGGATGCCAATCTTGTGTGCATCCGTGTTCTTTCACGGACCCATTGACTTGAATGGGTCCGTGAACCGTTGTCCGTCAAAAAAATAGGACAGGTCATATTTTTTTGACGGACAGGGAACACGGATCACGGATGCGGCTGCAAAACTGTGCATTTTCCGATTTTTCCACGGACCCATTGAAAGTCAATGGGTCCACGAAAAAAAATTGAAAACGGCACAACGGCCACGGATGCACACAACGGTCGTGTGCATGAGGCCTAACTATACATTAAACATGTATTAATCCATAACACAGTATATGCCAGCCTTGTGATGAAAATACATACAGTAGAATGGTCTTAACGGTTCCTGACTATTGTTGGTGGCCTTCCCAGCGATGTTCGAAATTTAAGGGTAAGGAAGAAGACCAGCCCTGTTAACTTTGCCGGGCTATGTTGCCTTACAAGCCCTACCACAGAGCAGGGGCGTAGCGTGAGGGGGCCGTGGCAGGGGGCGCCAGGCAGCTGAAATTTCAATGAGGGCCATAGGAGCCTATGGCTCCCGTCCTCTCCGTTCTTCCTCATAGGCTTCAGGCTAGTGGCCTGAAGCCTATGAGGCAGTAGAGCGACCGTAGTGTCTAGAATGGAGTTGATCCTAGGAGGTATGATGTCAGGGGAAGAGGCAGAGTCTCGTCAGCGGGAGATTCTACAGAGCAGGATGTTGGAGAGAGGAGCAGAGTCTGCAGCAGGTCAGTATGTGGAGGAGAATAGTGACTGTTATTTTTACTTGGTGGGCTTTTTGCAGGGGCTGAAGGGAGAAGGAATAATCTTTGTACTGGAGACTGTTAGAGGAGTCTGAAGAGAGGGTAGTGGGGGTGATATTATTTACATGGGACTGTATGCTGGAGAGGCTGAAGGCAGGAAGAGTGCTGAATTTTACTTGGGACTGTATGCTGAAGACAGGGGGAGTTATGTATTTTACATGGGAGTGTATGCTGGAGGGGCTGAAGGCAGGGAATTAATGTATTTTACATGTGACTGTATGCATGAGGGGCTAAGGCAGGGAAGTGTTGTGTCTTACATGGGACTGTATGCTGGAGGGGCTGAAGGCAGGGGGAGTGATGTATTTTACATGGGACTGTTTGCAAGAAGGGCTGGAAGGCAGGGGTTTGCTGTATCTTACACGGGACTGTATATTGGCGCACTTCCAGACAGCGGCATTAGGTAAGTTCCTCACATAATATACAGATCCTGTTGCTGAAAGATTTGCTAAGAACGTTTTGCTTAATACACTTTGCTAAATATACCAACCATGGCCTGCAGTTCAATGACTGAGACCACCACCCACCTAGATTCACTCCATATGACCTACAATCTTGTGCTCTAGTACTTTTGCAGTAGTCTACACTTCTACAGGTTTCTTCTCCCCTATCCTAGACCTTATATAGAAAGTATGTGGGATTATGCCATGTATACAGTATTTGTCCTTAACTTCTATATATCATTTTCACCTCCATAGGTTTCCCTTGACGTATATGACCCATATACTCTTATTACTGGGAATATTGACTTGAATATGCTGTTCATTTTCTTTTTATCTTCTTCTTTTTATTTATTAAAAAAATGCTCTTGACAAAAATGTTTTTCGTTTTCCTTGTGGGGCATGTGTGTTCTACATTATCCTATGTAAACTACACCTATAATTGACACCATGTGTTGGATATTATGCACGATTGTAATTGTCACCTTTTGATTGTCTTGTCACATAGTTTGATAAAGGCCGTTCTGGCCGAAACGTCCCATTACGACGCCGCATCTCAATTAAACAAAATAATTTTGACGCACAGTGCTGGAGTTTGCACTAGATAAGGAGCATCAGGTGTGGCATTGTTTATATAAGGTCCCAGTGCCGTACTGCCAATGGAGGCAGACCACACAGCTGCTATGAGACCCATGGGGAAGGGGGGCCCAAAGTGGATGAAAAGCCCCACCCCTTAATTAAATTCAATACAGGCTCCAGAGTCCCTGTCATGAGTGCTTTAAGCTAAGGCCCCATTCACATGTCCACTATTTCGTTCCGCATTTTGCGAAACGGAATTGCGGACCCATTCATTTTTATGGGGCAGCACAATGTGGTACGGAATTGCGGACAAGAATAGGCATATTCCATCATTGGTGGCAGCGGAGAGTACCGATCGGAGTCCCAGTTTAAATCACTGGGGCTCCGATCGGTTACCATGGCAGCCAAGACGCTATTGTAGTCTTGGCTGCCATGGTTACTTAGCAACACATAGAATCATTATACTTACCTGAAGAGCTGCGATCTATGTGACCGGCCGGGAGCTCCTCCTACTGGTAAAGTGACAGGTCTGTGCGGTGCATTGCCTATAGACCTGTCACTTACCAGTAGGAGGAGCTCCCGGCCGGTCACATAGATCGCAGCTCTTCAGGTAAGTATAATGCTGCTATTTGTTGCTAAGTAACCATGGCAGCCAAGACTGCAATAGCGTCTTGGCTGCCATGGTAACCGATCGGAGCCCCAGCGATTTAAACTGGGACTCCGATCGGTACTCTCCGCTGCCACCAATGATATGGGGGGGGGGGGGGAGAGAGGAGAGGCCGCACTGATCACAATACTTTGAATCCGCACTGGCCACCAATGAATAGAGGGAGGGGGAGGCCGCACTGCTCATATTTAATACTGGGGAGGGAGGGAGGGGGAGTCCCTGTCATGAGTGCTTTAAGCTAAGGCCCCATTCACATGTCCACTATTTCGTTCCGCATTTTGCGAAACGGAATTGCGGACCCATTCATTTTTATGGGGCAGCACAATGTGGTACGGAATTGCGGACAAGAATAGGCATATTCTATTAGTGCCGGCGATGTGCGGTCCGCAAAATGCGGAAAGCACATTGCCGGTATCCGTGTTTTGTGGATCCGCAAAACACTTTACGGACGGGTGAATGGAGCCTTAAAGGGGTTATCCGAGTTATGGGAAAAAAAATAAAACCTAACAAAATTAATCAGGATATACATATACATTAGTCAAGCTTGATTTTTTGAAAAAAGAACGATCCTTACACCTTTTCCAGGTTCTGTTATTGCTGTGTTTACATGCAGCAGTAACAACAATGACTCATCTCTCCCTCATGAATATTTGTGGGAGGGGTTGATCTGTTATATTTGTGGGAGGGGTTGAGCTATTAGCCGCAGTTAGGCTACTTTCACACTAGCGTTCGGAGCGGGTCCGTCTGATGTTTCATCAGACGGATCCGCTCCTATAATGCAAATGCTTGCATCCGTTCAGAACAGTTCCGTTTGCATAACAGTTTATTTCAGATCTGATTTTTCACTTCGGAAAACTCAGATCCGACAGTATATTCTAAACACAGAAGCGTTCCCATGGTGATGGGGACGCTTCAAGTTAGAATATACTGAGAACTGTGTACATGACTGCCCCCTGCTGCCTGGCAGATGCTGCCAGGCAGCAGGGGGCAGACCCCCCCCCCCTCCTGTATTTTAACTTATTGGTGGCCAGTGCGGCCCCCCCTCCCTCCCCAGTATTAATTGTAACCAGTGCGGCCCCCCTCCCTCTATATTCATCGGTGGCCAGTGCGGATATTAAATATGACCAGTGCGGTCTCCCCCTCCCTCCCTCCCCAGTATTAAATATGAGCAGTGCGGTCTCCCCCTCCCTCCCTCCCCAGTATTAAATATGAGCAGTGCGGTCTCCCCCTCCCTCCCCAGTATTAAATATGAGCAGTGCGGTCTCCCCCTCCCTCCCTCCCCAGTATTAAATATGAGCAGTGCGGTCTCCCCCTCCCTCCCTCCCCAGTATTAAATATGAGCAGTGCGGTCTCCCCCTCCCTCCCTCCCCAGTATTAAATATGAGCAGTGCGGTCTCCCCCTCCCTCCCCAGTATTAAATATGAGCAGTGCGGCCTCCCCCTCCCTCTATTCATTGGTGACCAGTGCGGATTCAAAGTATTGTGATCAGTGCGGCCTCTCCTCTCTCTCCCCCCCCCCCCCCCCCCATCATTGGTGGCAGCGGAGAGTACCGATCGGAGTCCCAGTTTAAATCGCTGGGGCTCCGATCGGTTACCATGGCAGCCAAGACGCTATTGCAGTCTTGGCTGCCATGGTTACTTAGCAACAAATAGAATCATTATACTTACCTGAAGAGCTGCGATCTATGTGACCGGCCGGGAGCTCTTCCTACTGGTAAAGTGACAGGTCTGTGCGGTGCATTGCCTATAGACCTGTCACTTACCAGTAGGAGGAGCTCCCGGCCGGTCACATAGATCGCAGCTCTTCAGGTAAGTATAATGCTGCTATTTGTTGCTAAGTAACCATGGCAGCCAAGACTGCAATAGCGTCTTGGCTGCCATGGTAACCGATCGGAGCCCCAGTGATTTAAACTGGGACTCCGATCGGTACTCTCCGCTGCCACCAATGATATGGGGGGGGGGGGGGGGGAAAGAGGAGAGGCCGCACTGATCACAATACTTTGAATCCGCACTGGCCACCAATGAATAGAGGGAGGGGGAGGCCGCACTGCTCATATTTAATACTGGGGAGGGAGGGAGGGAGGGGGAGACCGCACTGCTCATATTTAATACTGGGGAGGGAGGGAGGGGGAGACCGCACTGCTCATATTTAATACTAGGGAGGGGGAGACCGCACTGCTCATATTTAATATCCGCACTGGCCACCGATGAATATAGAGGGAGGGGGGCCGCACTGGTTACAATTAATACTGGGGAGGGAGGGGGGGCCGCACTGGCCACCAATAAGTTAAATACAGGGGGGGGGGGGGAGTCATGTACACAGTTCTCAGTATATTCTAACTTGAAGCGTCCCCATCACCATGGGAACGCTTCTGTGTTTAGAATATACTGTCGGATCTGAGTTTTCCGAAGTGAAAAATCAGATCTGAAATAAACTGTTATGCAAACGGATCCGTTCTGAACGGATGCAAGCGTTTGCATTATAGGAGCGGATCCGTCTGATGAAACATCAGACGGACCCGCTCCGAACGCTAGTGTGAAAGTAGCCTGAGGATCGCGCATGCGCGATCAACTCACAGCCGCACGGACTGTAATGCAGAGAGGTGGGGGCGTGGCCAAGGCTGATGACGTTCCGTTGACATGGCTTAGTCACTCCGACAAGCAGAGAGCTCCATGTCAACGGAACGTCACAGCTGATGACGTGGGCGGTCACATGACTGTTTAGTGTAGCAGAGAAACGGCACAAGATAGGTACAGTAAGTGATTTAGGAAAACTAAGGTATAGGAGAAATAAAGCCATAAAGATAAGGTTAAGTTAACTCGGATAACCCCTTTAAGGTCTTGTTCCGTCTAGTAAAGGAACTGCACAGAAAATAGTGTAGTTCCCAGGTTATAAAGATGCATCTGCCAGGACCTGTGAGGACTTCATTACAGGTCCTTCAACCCCCAACAGCATGGAGAAGAACTGCAAAAGAATATCTTAATTGAGACTAGTGGTAAAAGGAGGTTGTCTTCATTTGCCCCCGTTCCCTATATTTTTTTTATTTTTTTACTCCGAATTAGTACTTCATGTCTCATTGATTCTCATACCTCAAATGTATAACTGAATGCATATCTGTACCTCATAACTCTCATTTCAGTACACTGCTATGTATACTATATATCTGTAGCCACTGCATCTTTTATACCTCGTACCCCTGACATCAGTACAATGCTGTACATACTATATACACACACACATACTGCATAACACAATCACTACAGATATATAGTATATACAGCAGTGTACTGATATTTGATATGAGGTGTAATTTAAACCTTGTAACACATATCAGTACACTCCTGGATATACTATACTATCTGTACACACTGCATCTATTACACCTCTTACCATCTGACCGTCTGCAACATGTGACCTGTGACATTACACCTCCTTTTACTCCCTCTATTCTACCTGAAGACACTCTCCCTCTAACTCCAGTCTCACTGCTCCTCACTGCAATGTTGTATTTATATGGTGAAGTTGAGGAGGTAATTTGGCAATGCAATGCACGCAGATGCTGCTGGGTAGGTATTTCAGGAGGCACACTGGTATCAAATGCTACTGGGCAGGTATTTTGAGCTTTATCATGGTATGTGTTGCTGTTGGGGAGGGTAATGTATGTTCCTGACCACTTGAATAAGCACTTTTTGGTTCCACTTTTATTTCCTTTTTTGTGTTGGTTTATGTAGGAGCATTGAAAAGTTAAACAAAATGCTCCTCCATGTACATTGTGCACCTTTATTTTTTATCATATGTGGCTGGTACAGTTTGTGTGCCTGTTTTGTAACCCCAGTACAACCCTGAGGGCACACTATGTAAAACACTGCAGCAAGCACGGTTCATGGAGCAAGGGGAGGGACCAGGAATAGGTAGTGGGAGGGGCTATGTGTGCGACCTGGGGACCCAATTCGTATTCCTGCTATGATTTCTGTCTATGCCCCTGGAAGGTCCCCTCCCTAAATTGGCCCGGAGTATCTAGATGTGCGTTCTTGAATTTGAAACAGTGATGGTAGGGACACCATTTGTTGCCAGTAAACAGTAAGATCATTCTATGTACTTTCATTGCACGTTGGCATATACAGGATAGATTAAAAATTTCAGGTTTTGGGGATGACAACCTCTGGGATCTTCTGCAGTACTGAGAAGGAGGGGTCTCTGAGTCTCCTCTCCTTAAAAAGGAAGAGTGTGCCTGTAGGTCCATCACTCCATCCACTTCTGTGTGATTTCAACATAGACCCATCAGGGCTATAGAAGTGAATGAAGCAGTGGACTACCTTGCCCTCTAAAGCTCCATTCAGAAAGAGCACTGAGGGACCCAACTGATATTTTTTGGGGATCCCTATCCTATGGATAGGTGATTAACATTTTTCATTGGATTATTCGTTTAATCAAACACAAATGAACATTAACAAGAATTGTGTGTATTATGCACTCAAAGGGAAATCACAGAAAATAATGCACTAACACAATAGATGCAAATATTATACATAGACTAAGCCCTCACTCTGATATGATAAAATATGAGACTCAGCCAATCTTTTTTGATCAAAACACATCTGTGCCCTCCTACCAGCTCCAAGGTGGTCTCAGTCATGCCCTCCTCTAAACCTACCTATGCCGTTGGGCATCTACATTTAGGAAAGCAGACTCTGCACAGACTCTGTGTGCACCAAGCAACCAATGAGAGGAAGGCCATGCACAGCTACATGTACCACCTTATTATGCTAAATTAAAGGGAACCTGACTGACTGGTAGTGTCTTGGTCCTGTGTCTGCTGTGGCCAATCACCAACCTCAGAACTGCATGTCACTTGCACTAGCTCTGACCTGTGCCATTAGTGTGGTCGCAGTTGTATATTACAGCCGTTAGACTGCTTTACGCAAGTGTGCCAAAGTAATCAGGAGAGGGCAGGGTATGCTCATCATTATGTGGCAGCTGAGCACTTGGCTTATAGTTGTCCAGCATCTTCAGCCAGTTAAAATGTTGCTGATTTTATGTCCCATTTTCTGGCAGTGGTTGCATGTAAATAATGCAGTTGTGGCTCAGCTTGCACATTGCTTCCCTGTACCATTTGTCCATATATATTTTGTATAGTATATTCTGTATACATAAGCATCATTTCATACAAAGGCCGTGTAACAACTGACATAGCTGTCTTACTCAATAGAGGAGATCACATGGCTGCTGTACTGATCTATGTTGTGGGTGCAAACAGTTACTTTTGGAGGTTATATGGCAGTATTCTTGATATTTAACCAATGAGTGTTTCTAAAATAGAGAAACCCACAAATTAAGGGAGTTCATATAGTTTTGCCCATGCACGCTTTTGCACTGAAAATGTCACCTGCATATAGTGGTGCAGCTACTTTGTGGTATCAAATGCCTATTTCCAGTCAATGCACTAGCAGCCCATACCATGTGATTATAAATCACTAGACATTCCCCTAATTATGTTACAAATTAATTATTTCAGCTGCTTTTTATGTTATCTCAGAATGCAGAATATTGTGTCAGTGAAATGTTATGTTCTAATCTCCAGGGTGGATTTGGTCAAAGGAATCTGAGAAAGAAATTAGAAAAGCCAAATCTGAATATCTTGAAAAAGTGACTGTTGTGGAGAAGGAACTTGAAACAAAATATCGAGATGTTATTGTGGAACACAGACGTGCAGTGGCTCACTTGGAAATCGAGCTTGAGAAAGAACAAAACAGAACACTTAGTTATCGCCATGCCCTCATTGCTCAAAGCAAGAAGCTTGTTGAAGAGAGAAGGCAGATGGAACTTGAGAGAGACCAACTAAAACAGGAAATGAAGGATGTCCAGAAGAGTAACAAATTACAAGGATTGTATACAAGTCACTGTGAGAGGGAAGAAGAATGGCAGACGAAAGCCAAAAGCTTGTTAAAAGATTTTGAAGATGCGCTGAAAGAGAGACAGAACATTTATTGCAGTTGGACAGCAAGTAAAAAAAATAGATTAGAAATAGAAAAAAAAATGCTTGTCAAAGCTGCCAGCAATCCAGTAGCTGCAGAGGTGGGGATGACAGATGGCTTGATTGACATCTTTAAACATGACAACTATTGTGCTGAACTGACAAACACTAATAAGCGTGAAAATGGCAGGCTAATGTGGATCTACTTAAAGTACTGGCAATTAAGTGTAGACTTCAAGAAATTTAAAAGATTGCAAGAAGCCATGACAGAAAAGTAGAAAGCACTTTGAGTTACAACACTGTCAAAAAAAGTTCTAATAGGTAGATATAGATATCTGTTGTTTATGCATAGCTTTCTGTCTACATTTATTAAAGGAAAATAAAAAACAAATGTGGCAAGCTATCCACTTTGCTAGAAAGTTGTGGTGTTGGACAATGCTTGCTTCAGCTCTTCATGTGAAAAGAGCCATTATTATTATTATTATTATTATTATTATTGCCACAAAATGGTCAAACTCCATAATCCATAAGCAAAGTTTGCATTACAGTATCTGTTACAGTTTTCTTGAACAGCACTTAGTGTACTTAACCTTTCAACAAACAATCGGTCATACAATGTGTGTACATGAGGAATAACACTATTTCTGGCCATTATATGACTGGTTTCTGGCATTTTTTTAACAGTTTTCCCTGTGCATGCTGAATGTCTAGTTTTGAAGTTCTCCCAGAGATGATCCACTGTACACAGAAAGTACAGGAGAATCTGCTCAATAACTTACTAAGAACCAGAACCACTATCATGGAGTACATTACAGAGAGTTGCTGATCTGTTTGGTTGTGAATAAAGCACTTAGGAACATATTAGCTCATGTAGCTGGAGCAGTCTTTTCGTCTTTATGTCTCATTAAGCTCATGCTCACTCTTCCCCTGCCCCCTATCCATAGACTTGCATTGACATGTGTACTGTGACCGTCAATCCTTTTGTTCTCCGGGGAGAAAAGCTGCTGCCAAAACTGTCTGGCAGCAACTTTCTTCACTGTCCCCATGGCATACACAGATACGTTTGGCCAGTTAACAGCTTGTTAAAATGTAATAAATCGTTGTAATTAATGCTAGTCAAAACTGTTGTATTTATAAGAAAGAAATATCCCCCAACTATCCTACATCTTTGTTTGTAGATCGTTGCGAAAAGCTATGTTCTGTAATAAATTAATACCGATATAAGACCAACGTTAGACCCCACGCCAGAACTACAATGAGTTAGTACAACACACGTTGCGGTACAATAAAGGGGGTCAACTATCAGAAAATACAAAAGAGTACCAGCTCCTCTAACAAAACAACGACCTACAATAAGCGAAACCAAAAGGTACAGATGCAAAAAAAAATTATATACTTTATTAAATGACATGATTACATACATAAAAGACGCTATATTACAAAGAAGTAGAGGCAGGAAAAAAACACCATCCCAGTGGTACACTACACTGAAAATAATAACCTGATGATTGTCACAAATGGGACTCTAACATATGGCAGTCTCCTATATTGAAAACAGTCAATATCTCTCTATGGAACATAGGAGTCACTACCAAAGATATTGACAGCAGTCAGACCTGCAGATGTAACGTCCAAGTGGAACCATGACATCTAGCAGGGTACTAACCATAGAAAGCAAGTAGTAGTCATATATGAGGGATACTCACCGTGGATCAAAGGTTATAAAGAACTCTCCTCCAATCAAGTTGCATTCAATCACTGAAATATTTTAGTCACCTGGATGTTCGGCGGCAAGGACCTGATGGACGTAATCCGGCATGTGATCCTCCCCCCAGCCAGTGTCACCTCGTACCGCCCATGACACGTGACGTCTCACATAATGTGGTTGGCTGACGTCAAGACGCCAGGTGGGAGGTGCCACACACGGTCTCGTGCATCATCTGCACACATCAAAGGGGAAGAAAATCTGAGCGAACAAGCGCTCTATGGTGCTTTCCATATAGGGCATCTCTCTTTTACATCTCTTTGGCATGTTATACCACCTCTCATTTATACATAAGTATACATATACAGGATCTCATAGTATCTCCTATAAATAACAACAATATACTGAAAAGATATCAAATAATGAAACCCACTGATATAGTACAATGTATGCATCACAATAATTTATATTTTATAAAGCAATGCATGATCAAATATATACATATTCATTCCCTACATCAGTCAATATTAACCACCTCAGCTCCCCTAGCTTAAACACCCTTAATGACCAGGCCACTTTTTACACTTCTGACCTACACTACTTTCACCGTTTATTGCTCGGTCATGCAACTTACCACCCAAATAAATTTTACCTATTTTTCTTCTCACTAATAGAGCTTTCATTTGGTGGTATTTCATTGCTGCTGACATTTTTACTTTTTTGTTATTAATTGAAATTTAACGAAATTTTTGCAAAAAAATGAAATTTTTCACTTTCAGTTGTAAATTTTTTTTTTAAAAAAACAACATCCATATATAAATTTTTCTCTAAATTTATTGTTCTACATGTCTTTGATTAAAAAAAAAATGTTTGGGTAAAAAAAAAAAATGGTTTGGGTAAAAGTTATAGCGTTTACAAACTATGGTACAAAAATGTACATTTCCGCTTTTTGAAGCAGCTCTGACTTTCTGAGCACCTGTCATGTTTCCTGAGGTTCTACAATGCCCAGACAGTAGAAAAACCCCACAAATAACCCCATTTCGGAAAGTAGACACCCTAAGGTATTCGCTGATGGGCATAGTGAGTTCATAGAACATTTTATTTTTTGTCACAAGTTAGCGGAAAATGATGATTTTTTTTTTTTTTTTTTTTTTACAAAGTCTCATATTGTGATAAAAAATAAAAACTTCCATGAACTCACTATGCCCATCACGAAATACCTTGGGGTGTCTTCTTTCCAAAATGGGGTCACTTGTGGGGTAGTTATACTGCCCTGGCATTTTAGGGGCCCTAATGTGTGGGAAGTAGTTTGAAATCAAAATGTGTAAAAAATGCCCTGTGAAATCCAAAAGGTGCTCTTTGGAATTTGGGCCCCTTTGCCCACCTAGGCTGCAAAAAAGTGTCACACATCTGGTATCGCCGTACTCAGGAGAAGTTGGGCAATGTGTTTTGGCGTGTCATTTTACATATACCCATGCTGGGTGAGATAAATATCTCGGTCAAATGCCAACTTTGTATAAAAAAAAATGGGAAAAGTTGTCTTTTACCGAGCTATTTCTCTCACCCAGCATGGGTATATGTAAAAAGACACCCCAAAACACATTGCCCTACTTCTTCTGAGTACGGTGATACCAGATGTGTGACATTTTACATATACCCATGCTGGGTGAGATAAATATCTCGGTCAAATGCCAACTTTGTATAAAAAAAATGGGAAAAGTTGTCTTTTACCAAGATATTTCTCTCACCCAGCATGGGTATATGTAAAAAGACACCCCAAAACACATTGCCCTACTTCTTCTGAGTACGGCGATACCAGATGTGTGACACTTTTTTGCAGCCTAGGTGGGCAAAGGGGCCCACATTCCAAAGAGCACCTTTAGGATTTCACAGGGCATTTTTTACACATTTTGATTTCAAACTACTTCTCACTCATTAGGGCCCCTAAAATGCCAGGGCAGTATAACTACCCCACAAGTGACCCCATTTTGGAAAGAATACACCCCAAGGTATTTCGTGATGGGCATAGTGAGTTCATGGAAGTTTTTATTTTTTGTCACAAGTTGAATATGAGACTTTGTAAGAAAAAAAAAAAATCATCATTTTCCGCTAACTTGTGACAAAAAATAAAAAATTCTAGGAACTCGTCATGCCCCTCACGGAATACCTTGGGGTGTCTTCTTTCAAAAATGGGGTCACTTGTGGGGTAGTTATACTGCCCTGGCATTTTAGGGGCCCTAATGTGTGGGAAGTAGTTTGAAATCAAAATGTGTAAAAAATGCCCTGTGAAATCCTAAAGGTGCTCTTTGGAATGTGGGCCCCTTTGCCCACCTAGGCTACAAAAAAGTGTCACACATCTGGTATCGCCGTACTCAGAAGAAGTAGGGCAAATTCCTTTTAGGAGGGCATTTTAAGACATTTGGATCCCAGACTTCTTCTCGCGCTTTAGGGCCCCTAAAATGCCAGGGCAGTATAAATACCCCACATGTGACCCCACTTTGGAAAGAAGACACCCCAAGGTATTCAATCAGGGGCATGGCGAGTTCATAGAATTTTTTTTTTTTTGGCACAAGTTAGCGGAAATGGATTTATTTTATTTTTTTTTTCTCACAAGGTCTCCCTTTCCGCTAACTTGTGAAAAAAAAAAAATTTTTACATGAACTCCCCATGCCCTTCACAAAATACCTTGAGGTGTCTTCTTTCCAAAATAGGGTCACATGTGGGGTATTTATACTGCTCTGGCATTTTAGGGGCCCTAAAGCGTGAGAAGAAGTCTGGAATATAAATGTCAGAAAAATTTTACACATTTGGATTCTGTGAGGGGTATGGTGAGT
The DNA here is from genome assembly GCF_905171765.1 of Bufo bufo. Lineage (NCBI taxonomy): Eukaryota > Metazoa > Chordata > Amphibia > Anura > Bufonidae > Bufo > Bufo bufo. Next base: position 284,328,101 of record NC_053393.1, on the reverse strand, counting down.
TCATGTGAGATTTTATTTTTTGTCACAAGTTAGTGGAATATGAGACTTTGTAAGAAAAATAAATAAATAAATAAAAAAATATCAATTTCTGCTAGCTTGTGCCAAAAAAAATTCTGAATGGTGATCAATGACAGGGGGGTGATCAGGGAGTCTATATGGGGTGATCACCACCCTGTCATTGATCACCCCCCTGTAAGTCTCCATTCAGAGGTCCGTATGTGTTTTTGTGGATCCACGTATCCATGGATCGGATCCGCAAAACACATACGGACGTCTGAATGGAGCCTTACAGGGGGGTGATCAATGACAGGGGGGTGATCAGGGAGTCTATATGGGGTGATCACCACCCTGTAAGGCTCCATTCAGAGGTCCGTATGTGTTTTGCGGATCCGATCCGTGGATCCGCAAAACACATACGGACCTCCTGAATGGAGCCAGCCTTACAAGGGGGTGATCAATGACAGGGGGTGATCACGGAGTCTATATGGGGTGATCACCCCCCTGTAAGGCTCCATTCAGAGGTCCGTATGTGTTTTGCGGATCCATGGATCGGATCCGCAAAACACATACGAACGTCTGAATGGAGCCTTACAGGGGGGTGATCACCCCCCTGTCATTGATCACCCCCCTGTAAGGCTCCATTCAGACGTCCGTATGTGTTTTGCGTCTAATATACCTGTTAGGGGTTAAAAAACACATCTACAGTCTGCCAGCGAACGATCGCCGCTGGCAGGCTGCAGATCCACTCGCTTACCTGCAGTTCCTGTGAGGAAATCTCGTGTCGCGCGAGATGACGCACGGATGCGTCCAGGAGGAATGAATCGACCGCCGCCAGGACGCATCCGTGCGTTAGGCGGTCGGTAAGCAGTTAACATATATACAATCAACATCTCATATAAAATCACACAATCCATGATTATAAAAAAACTTCACAATTCATGATTGTACATAATGTGAATAAATATAAGGTGCACAAAAATACATTTCATAGTAAGATATAATACAGCAATTGTTCGTGCAAGGAGTATATTTCATTGAAAAAGTATAAAAAAATATGTGCATATATAATACAGAAGGAGACTGGGAATAATGCCCTCCATAATAGATGAATGAGGGCAATGTGAGTGTGATGAATGTGACGTAGCTCTAAGGGCTGTTTCACACGAGCGGATGCCGTGCGTGACATCCGCTCCGGGAATGACAGCCAAGACTCGATGCTGACTGCAGAAGCACGGAGCATTAACATGATTGATAATGCTCCGTGCCTCTCTGTGATCTCTTTACTACGAAATCACGGTGACAACTTTATTTCACTGTGATTTCATAGTAAAGAGATCACAGAGAGGCACGGAGCATTATCAATCATGTTAATGCTCCGTGCTTCTGCAGTCTGCATCGGGTCTTGGCTGTCATTCACGGAGCGGATGTCACGCACGGCATCCGCTCATGTGAAACAGCCCTAATAATGATGTGGAATGTCAGATGAATGAATAAAGTGTATGACATTTGTCACCCCAAAGCATTATGGGTGGCAGATAAGTGATGTGTATGAAAATATGTGATAAGAAAGGACAACAAAAGAACTAATGTAATGCTAATTGGAACTAACAAAAGTGATGATGATAATAATGGCATGGTGCTCCATCGTGCTGGAAAATGCATTGTTCTTCACCAAACTGTTGTTGGATTGTTGGAAGAAGTTGCTGTTGGAGGGTGTTTTGGTACCATTCTTTATGGCTGTGTTTTTGGACAAAATTGTGAGTGAGCCCACTCCCTTGGATGAGAAGCAACCCCACACATGAATGGTCTCAGGATGCTTTACTGTTGGCATGACACAAGACTGATGGTAGCGCTCACCTTTTCTTCTCCGGACAAGCTCTTTCCAGATGCCCCAAACAATCGGAAAGAGGCTTCATCGGAGAATATGACTTTGCCCCAGTCCTCAGCAGTCCATTCACCAAACTTTCTGGAGAAGATCAATCTGTCCCTGATGTTTTTTTTTGAGAGAAGTGGCTTCTTTGCTGACCTTCTTGACACCAGGCCATCTTCCAAAAGTCTTCGCCTCACTGTGCGTGCAGATGTGCTCACACCTGCCTGCTGCCATTCCTGAGCAAGCTCTGCACTGGTGGCACTCCGATCCCGCAGCTGAATCCTCTTTAGGACACGATCCAGGCGCTTGCTGGACTTTCTTGGACGCCCTGAAGCCTTCTTAACCGCCTCCGGACCGCCTAACGCAGGATTGCGTTCCGGAGGCGGCAGCTGCAGGCACAGTCACGCATATATGAGTCCTCTCGCGAGACGCGAGATTTCCTGTGAACGCGCGCACACAGGATCGGAAGGTAAGCGAGTGGATCTCCAGCCTGCCAGCGGCGATCCGATCGTTCGCTGGCAGGCTGGAGATGCGATTTTTTTTATTAACCCCTAACAGGTACAGGGAGTGCAGAATTATTAGGCAAGTTGTATTTTTGAGGATTAATTTTATTATTGAACAACCATGTTCTCAATGAACCCAAAAAACTCATTAATATCAAAGCTGAATATTTTTGGAAGTAGTTTTTAGTTTGTTTTTAGTTTTAGCTATTTTAGGGGGATATCTGTGTGTGCAGGTGACTATTACTGTGCATAATTATTAGGCAACTTAACAAAAAACAAATATATACCCATTTCAATTATTTATTTTTACCAGTGAAACCAATATAACATCTCAACATTCACAAATATACATTTCTGACATTCAAAAACAAAACAAAAACAAATCAGTGACCAATATAGCCACCTTTCTTTGCAAGGACACTCAAAAGCCTGCCATCCATGGATTCTGTCAGTGTTTTGATCTGTTCACCATCAACATTGCGTGCAGCAGCAACCACAGCCTCCCAGACACTGTTCAGAGAGGTGTACTGTTTTCCCTCCTTGTAAATCTCACATTTGATGATGAACCACAGGTTCTCAATGGGGTTCAGATCAGGTGAACAAGGAGGCCATGTCATTAGATTTTCTTCTTTTATACCCTTTCTTGCCAGCCACGCTGTGGAGTACTTGGACGCGTGTGATGGAGCATTGTCCTGCATGAAAATCATGTTTTTCTTGAAGGATGCAAACTTCTTCCTGTACCACTACTTGAAGAAGGTGTCTTCCAGAAACTGGCAGTAGGACTGGGAGTTGAGCTTGACTCCATCCTCAACCCGAAAAGGCCCCACAAGCTCATCTTTGATGATACCAGCCCAAACCAGTACTCCACCTCCACCTTGCTGGCGTCTGAGTCGGACTGGAGCTCTCTGCCCTTTACCAATCCAGCCACGGGCCCATCCATCTGGCCCATCAAGACTCACTCTCATTTCATCAGTCCATAAAACCTTAGAAAAATCAGTCTTGAGATATTTCTTGGCCCAGTCTTGACGTTTCAGCCTGTGTGTCTTGTTCAGTGGTGGTCGTCTTTCAGCCTTTCTTACCTTGGCCATGTCTCTGAGTATTGCACACCTTGTGCTTTTGGGCACTCCAGTGATGTTGCAGCTCTGAAATATGGCCAAACTGGTGGCAAGTGGCATCTTGGCAGCTGCACGCTTGACTTTTCTCAGTTCATGGGCAGTTATTTTGCGCCTTGGTTTTTCCACACTCTTCTTGCGACCCTGTGGACTATTTTGAATGAAACGCTTGATTGTTCGATGATCACGCTTCAGAAGCTTTGCAATTTTAAGAGTGCTGCATCCCTCTGCAAGATATCTCACTATTTTTGACTTTTCTGAGCCTGTCAAGTCCTTCTTTTGACCCATTTTGCCAAAGGAAAGGAAGTTGCCTAATAATTATGCACACCTAATATAGGGTGTTGATGTCATTAGACCACACCCCTTCTCATTACAGAGATGCACATCACCTAATATGCTTAATTGGTAGGCTTTTGAGCCTATACAGCTTGGAGTAAGACAACATGCATAAAGAGGATGATGTGGTCAAAATACTCATTTGCCTAATAATTCTGCACTCCCTGTATATTAGACGCTGTTTTGATAACCGCGTCTAATATACCTGCTACCTGGTCCTCTGGTGGTCCCTTTTGCTTGGATCGACCACCAGAGGACACAGGCAGCTCCGTAATAAGGAACACCAAACACCACTACACTACACCCCCCCCCTGTCACTTATTAACCCCTGATCACCCCCCTGTCATTGATCACCCCCTTGTAAGGCTCCATTCAGACGTCCGTATGTTTTTTACGGATACATGGATCGGATCCGCAAAACACATACAGACATCTGAATGGAGCCTTACAGGGGGGTGATCACCCCATATAGACTCCCTGATCACCCCCCTGTCATTGATCACCCCCCTGTCATTGATCACTCCCCTGTAAGGCTCCATTCAGACGTCCGTATGTTTTTTATGGATCTACGGATACATGGATCGGATCCGCAAAACACATACAGACATCTGAATGGAGCCTTACAGGGGGGCGATCACCCCATATAGACTCCCTGATCACCCCCCTGTCAATGATCACCCCCCTGTCATTGATCACCCCCCTGTAAGGCTCTATTCAGACGTCCGTATGTTTTTTACAGATCCACGGATACATGGATCGGATCCGCAAAACACATACGGACGTCTGAATGGAGCCTTACAGGGGGGTGATCAATGACAGGGGGGTGATAACCCCATATAGACTCCCTGATCACTCCTCTGTCATTGATCACCCCCCTGTAAGGCTCCATTCAGATGTCCGTATGTGTTTTGTGGATCCGCAAAACACATACGGATGTCTGAATGGAGCCTTACAGGGGGGTGATCAATGACAGGGGGGTGATAACCCCATATAGACTCCCTGATCACCCCCCTGTCGTTGATTACCCCCCTGTAAGGCTCCATTCAGACATTTTTTTGGCCCAAGTTAGCGGAAATTTTTTTTCTTTTTTATTTTCTTACAAAGTCTCATATTCCACTAACTTGTGACAAAAAATAAAATCTCACATGAACTCACCATACCCCTCACGGAATCCAAATCCGTAAAAAAAAAATTGACATTTATATTCCAGACTTCTCACGCTTTAGCGCCGCTAAAATGTCAGGGCAGTATAAATACCCCACATGTGACCCCATTTCGGAAAGAAGACACCCCAAGGTATTCCGTAAGGGGCATATTGAGTCCATGAAAGATTGAAATTTTTGTCCCAAGTTAGCGGAAAGGGAGACTTTGTGAGAAAAAAAAATAAAGAATCAATTTCCGCTAACTTGTGCCCAAAAAATTCTATGAACTCGCCATGCCCCTCATTGAATACCTTGGGGTGTCTTCTTTCCAAAATGGGCTCACATGTGGGGTATTTATACTGCCCTGGCATTTTAAGGGCCCTAAAGCGTGAGAAGAAGTCTGGGATCCAAATGTCTAAAAATGCCCTCCTAAAAGGAATTTGGGCCCCTTTGCGCATCTAGGCTGCAAAAAAGTGTCACACATCTGGTATCGCCGTACTCAGGAGAAGTTGGGGAATGTGTTTTGGGGTGTCATTTTACATATACCCATGCTGGGTGAGATAAATATCTTAGTCAAATGCCAACTTTGTATAAAAAAATGGGAAAAGTTGTCTTTTGCCGAGATATTTCAATCACCCAGCATGGGTTTATGTAAAAAGACACCCCAAAACACATTGCCCAACTTCTCCTGAGTAGGGCGATACCAGATGTGTGACACTTTTTTGCAGCCTAGGTGGGCAAAGGGGCCCACATTCCAAAGAGCACCTTTCGGATTTCACAGATTTTGATTTCAAACTACTTACCACACATTAGGGCCCCTAGAATGCCAGGGCAGTATAACTACCCCACAAATGACCCCATTTTGGAATGAAGACACGCCAAGGTATTTCGTGATGGGCATAGTGATTTAATGGAAGTTTTTATTTTTTGTCACAAGTTAGCGGAAAATGATTTTATTTTTATTTTTTTTCTTACAATCATCATTTTCCGCTAACTTGTGACAAAATATAAAAAGTTCTATGAACTCACTATGCCCATCAGCAAATACCTTAGGGTGTCTAATTTCCGAAATGGGGTCATTTGTGGGGTTTTTCTACTGTCTGGGCATTGTAGAACCTCAGGAAACATGACAGGTGCTCAGAAAGTCAGAGCTGCTTCAAAATACGGAAATTCACCTTTTTGTACCATAGTTTGTAAACGCTATAACTTTTACCCAAACATTTTTTTTTTTATCAAAGACATGTAGAACAATAAATTTAGAGAAAAATTTATATATTGATGTTGTTTTTTTTGAAAAATTTTACAACTGAAAGTGAAAAAATGTCATTTTTTTGCAAGAATTTTGTTAAATTTCGATTAATAACAAAAAAAGTAAAAATGTCAACAGCAATGAAATACCACCAAATGAAAGCTCTATTAGTGAGAAGAAAAGGAGGTAAAATTCATTTGGGTGGTAAGTTGCATGACCGAGCAATAAACGGTGAAAGTAGTGTAGTGCAGAAGTGTAAAAAGTGGCCTGGTCAGTAAGGGTGTTTAAGCTAGGGGGGCTGAGGTGGTTAACAAGAATTTAACCTCTTTCCTTGAAGTTCTTGATGATCCTATAAATTGTTGATTGAGGTGCAATCTTAGTAGCCACAATAGCTTTGCCTGTGAAGCCATTTTTAGGCAACGCAATGATGGCTGCACGCGTTTCTTTGCAGGTCACCATGGTTAACAATGGAAGAACAATGAATTCAAGCATCACCCTCCTTTTAACATGTCAAGTCTGCCATTTTACCACCCAATCAGCCTGACATAATGATCTCCAGCCTTGTGCTCATCAACATTCTCACCTGAGTTAACAAGACGATTACTGAAATTATCTCAGCAGGTCCTTTAATGACAGCAATGAAATGCAGTGGAAAGGTTTTTTTGGGATTAAGTTAATTTTCATGGCAAAGAAGGACTATGCAATTCATCTGATCACTCTTCATAACATTCTGGAGTATATGCAAATTGCTATTATAAAAACTTAAGCAGGAACTTTTCCAATTTCCAATATTTATGTAATTCTCAAAACTTTTGGCCACGACTGTATATAAACCTTTTGGAAATGTGCAGGGAGTGCATGGGAACTGTAATTTAGATGTAGGAATGGGAGTTATGTGACACACTCCATGGCCTGTTAATACATTTGGTGTATCTGGAAATCTGTACATCACCCATGAGCTAGCCTAGAAGTGCTCTATAATCTATGCCAGTTTTTGGAATAAATTATAGTAAATCCTTTAGGCCATGTTAGATCATTCCTTTCTCACTAAGCTAGTTACTACAGTGGCATGAGTGACATAAAAACACATAAAACAACACATTTTTTTTTAAACTGATGCTTGCAGAAGAATTTGTGCTTTATGTATTTATCTGCTCCCTATCTAACCTTTCTAATTCGCATCTCCCCCTATCCGACCACAACCTACTCACCTTCTCTTCATTGGTCTCTTCTGCTGCTCCCCCGGTCCACACACTAGCACCCCCCCCCCCCCCCCCCATCAGGAACCTTAAACATCTCGACTTTCGCTTGCTTTCTGACTCTCTTCTGCCACTCTCTACCATCTGTTCCCTCCAAGACCCAGATGTTGCCACCACCCTGTATAACACCTCACACACAACAAAACTCGAAAAATCAACAGACAACCCTGGCACACCAGCCCTGGCCACTGTTGCCCCCCTCACACACCACAAAACCCGAAAAATCAACAGACAACCCTGGCACACCAACCTGACCAAAAAACTCAAACAAGCTTCCAGGGCTGCTGAGCGGCGATGGAAGAAATCCCATTCTAAAGATCAATTCACCACATACAAGCAATCCCTCCTCATCAGTGATGGCCAGTTTGCATTGTTCGCCCGCGAACACATGCGGGCTGCCGTCTTTTCTCACAAGTCCGGCGAGGCACAGGTAAGCCCTTACCTGTGCCGCGAGCCGATCTGAAACCAATGCTGTCAGCGGGAGCAGGCAGTTCCGAGAACAGCCCAATGAAGGCCCCCGGCGGGGTTCTCGGGACTGCCTGCTCCCGGTGACCGCATTTGATTTCAGACCGGCTTGCGCACAGGCACAGGTAAGGGCTTACCTGTGCCTTGCCGGACTTGTGAGAATAGATGGCAGGCCGCATGTGTTCGCGGGCGAACAATGCAAACTGGCCATCACTGCTCCTAATATTCAAATCCTCACTCGCTGATGCAAAACAGGCCTACTTCTCTTTTCTTATATCTTGCCTGGCCCACAGCCCTAAACAACTTTTGAACACTTTTAACTCCCTTCTTCAACCCCCAGCGCCCCCAGCCTCTCGTCTCTGCTGAGGACTTTGCCGCATACTTTAAACAAAAGATAGTCAACATCAGAGAATGCTTCAGTACACAGTCTCCACAGACCCTCTACACAACTGCTCGGTCCTCTTCTCCCAAAACCCACTTCTCCACCATTACAGAAGAAAAACTCTCCACTCTACTCTCCAGATCACATCTCACCACCTGTGCACTTGACCCAATCCCATCCTACCTCATCCCTAACCTCACCACAGTCTTTATCCCAGCCCTAACTCATCTCTTCAACCTATCACTAACCTCTAAAACAATGATAGAAATGGCTGCAGCTCTCACCTCTGACTTTAATCCACGAAGCACAGAAAAAAGGCAAGAACTGGGCCTAATAGAATATCCAATAGAAAGAGAGAATTCAGCTTCTTGTGGAGTAAAAAATAGTTCTTTATTGGCTCATCGTATAAAATCCACCAAAATCACAGGAAAAAGGTGTACAGTAACATGTTTCGGGCTACAGAATCCAGCCCTTCATTAAGACATGATGAAGGGCTGGATTCTGTAGCCCGAAACATGTTACTGTACATCTTTTTCCTGTAATTTTGGTGGATTTTATACGATGAGCCAATAAAGAACTATTTTTTACTCCACAAGAAGCTGGATTCTCTCTTTTTATCACTAACCTCTGGTGTCTTCCCCTCTGCTTCTAAACATGCTACCATTACACCCATCCTCAAAAAGCCTTCACTTGACCCATCTTCTTTGTCCAGTTATCGCCCCATATCACTTCTTCCGTATGCCTCAAAGCTACTTGAACAACATGTCTATTCTGAACTGTCCTCTAACCTCTCCTCCTGCTCCCTTTTTGACTGGCTACAATCTGGCTTCTGACCCCACCACTCAACTGAGACTGCCCTTACCAAAGTCACCAATGACCTACTAACAGCCAAAACCAAAAAACATTACTCTGTCCTCCTTCTCCTTGACCTGTCCTCTGCCTTTGACACTGTTGACCACAACCTTCTGTTGCAAACTCTCTCATCTCTTGGCTTCACTGACCTGGCCCTCTTCTGGATCACATCATACCTCACAGACCGGACGTTTAGCGTCTCCCACTCTCACACCACCTCCTCGTCTCATTCCCTCTCTGTTGGTGACCCGCAAGGCTCTGTCCTAGGACCCCTGCTTTTCTCTATTTACACTTTTGGCCTGGAACATCTCATAGAGTCCCATGGCTTTCAGTATCACTCTGACGACACACAAATCCACCTCTCTGGTCCAGACATCACCACCTTATTATCCAGAATCCCACAATGTATATCTTCTATATCATCCTCCTTCTCCTCTCGCTCGATAAAACAGAATTCATCATCTTTCCCCCATCTTGCTCAACCCCCCCAACAGACCTATCTCTCACGATCAATGGCTGCACACTCTCCCCGGTCAACCAAGTCCACTGCCTTGGAGTGACTTTGGATTCTGCGCTCTCCTTCCGACCGCACATCCAAGCCCTTTCCACCACCTGCCGCCTTGTCGGAATATTTATGCTGTCTCCGATTGACAGTCTATATTATTTATGTGAATAAATTAAAATCTGTAATGAAGGAGATTCTAATTTATTATCATAAATATCAAGCTAAAACAAGCTCGTGATCTGCGTTGAATTGAAGACAAAACCCAGTTACAGACAAAATATATATGTAATTTATTTATAAAATTTTTAGTACAAAATAATATATGATAAAATTGGTGACAATTGAAATTCAATCAATGATATGCAAAATAGTGAGACAGTCAAAAATAATTGAGAATATATATCTACACAATTTTGCCTTCTTATAATGATACCCCTCAATTATATTTTAAATCAATTTAATACTTGATTTCTCTCAGCCGACAAATGTCTGATTAAACCCAAATCTGGTTTATCTTTTATCTAAACAGATATATGTATATATATGTATAATCAACCATACCAGTCTAGAATTGAATTCAATTCCTTGGAGATAATACCGTGTTTTCACCAGTATATTTTCAATCTCACTGTATTGGATTAATTTTCAGGATGATGCTGCAGGTACACCCCAAACGTATTCCAAAACAGATACTATACACAAGGTATGGTTAATTGAATATATATAGATATGTGTTATGTTAATTAATTATCCTATAAAATATAGCTAAGGTTATACTATACCAAAATGTCAGCTAGCAGAAATCAGTTTCAATGGTTCTAAGATGGCTGCCTCCAATGACTGAAAAGGTGGTCAGGGCTGGATCTGGTCTTTTCCTTTGATGATAGTTAGAGAGATAGATCCTTTCTGTCAGCCCATACCATCTTTTTATCCTATCTTAGAAAGGGCTTGGCCAAGTTTTATCATTAAATAGTGACCTCACTTTAAAATTAATAGAACCTCCCCCTAGGGAAAATACACCCTAAATCTTTGTTACCCTAACACTAGATGGCACTAGTACTCCATACAAGATTTGATGCACTTATTTATGTTTTCTATATATTCCCTTATTCATTTACTAGCAATACATTTTAACTAAGAGATAAATGAACTGGGCACTCTCAGGATACAGGGATCACACAGATATTTATTAATATATAAGGCAAAAAACGACAATAAAAGAGAGAATATGGCCCTCCTGTAGGAAAGCTATGTATAAAACAACACTTGCTCACTATAATCGGCACTCTGACTCTAGATGGATATTATGAACTACACATGGCATATTCTAACATTAAAACGACAATAAAAAGGTACATCATAGATTATTCACACAATAAAAGAATCGCACAATTAAAACGCATATATATCGCAAATGCTGAATTTTTACTGGGAAAACTACAATTGCGAGTTGTTCCCCAACTCACTGGCGAAGTTCTGAAGCTCCAAGGTAACAGTTAGAGGCACCGTGACGTGATAGTCCCACAACAAAACAGGTATAGCGGCGTCCCGCTCTATATTCAACCAGTAGCGTCCCACTGGGCTAATAGCATTTGAGTCTTGTTAGATCTCTTGTCAGCAAATATTTGATGAAAAAGATAGTCTTACCGGAAAGGTTCTCCTCACCACTTCGCTGCACACCATCGCTCTGCTGGGTCGTGTTTTTAATTACCTCCAGGCTTTTTTGAGCGGTCAGGTTGTTAAAATCCCACGTAGGTAAAAGTTTGGCATGTGCAGCCCGGTCTCTGCTGTAGGCTGTCACGGATTCTTTATACTTGAACCTTATCGTGGTGTTTAGCAGTATGGTGCGAGGTTCCGGCACTATCTATTGGTCCTCACTCCTTAAAAATTCGGGGTCCTGTTAGAGCTAGACGCGTTTCGGGGCTTAAGATTGCCCCTTCCTGCTACTGAGGAGACCGGGCTGCACATGCCAAACTTTTACCTACGTGGGATTTTAACAACCTGACCGCTCAAAAAAGCCTGGAGGTAATTAAAAACACGACCCAGCAGAGCGACGGTGTGCAGCGAAGTGGTGAGGAGAACCTTTCCGGTAAGACTATCTTTTTCATCAAATATTTGCTGACAAGAGATCTAACAAGACTCAAATGCTATTAGCCCAGTGGGACGCTACTGGTTGAATATAGAGCGGGACGCCGCTATACCTGTTTTGTTGTGGGACTATCACGTCACGGTGCCTCTAACTGTTACCTTGGAGCTTCAGAACTTCGCCAGTGAGTTGGGGAACAACTCGCAATTGTAGTTTTCCCAGTAAAAATTCAGCATTTGCGATATATATGCGTTTTAATTGTGCGATTCTTTTATTGTGTGAATAATCTATGATGTACCTTTTTATTGTCGTTTTAATGTTAGAATATGCCATGTGTAGTTCATAATATCCATCTAGAGTCAGAGTGCCGATTATAGTGAGCAAGTGTTGTTTTATACATAGCTTTCCTACAGGAGGGCCATATTCTCTCTTTTATTGTCGTTTTTTGCCTTATATATTAATAAATATCTGTGTGATCCCTGTATCCTGAGAGTGCCCAGTTCATTTATCACAAGTTGCACGTTATTTTTAGTGGACTGGGTGAGTCCACTTTACTGAGTGCACCTCTGCTTGGTCTTTGTGTGTTCCTGTGCGCCTCATTTACTACTTTTTTTACTGCACATTTTAACTAAGGTTCCAGACAAAACCTTGAGGAGATCTTGAATAGACAATGACTTTTGTATTTAGTCAAACACCTCGTATACCCCTTAATCTTTTGACCAGACCTAATTAAATCAAGATACACATGACCATTCTCAAGTCATTGTTCTGGGGAAAAAACAAGGTTTGTTTATGACCACCTGTGTCCACATTTCTCCATTCAAGAAAACCTTAAGGAAAGATCATTAATTTGCTTCTGGGAGAGATTCTAAAAATGACATAGGGATTTGTACCTCAATTCTAACCTTAAAACTGAATATATCTACAGGGAGTGCAGAATTATTAGGCAAGTTGTATTTTTGAGGATTAATTTTATTATTGAACAACAACCATGTTCTCAATGAACCCAAAAAACTCATTAATATCAAAGCTGAATATTTTTGGAAGTAGTTTTTAGTTTGTTTTTAGTTTTAGCTATTTTAGGGGGATATCTGTGTGTGCAGGTGACTATTACTGTGCATAATTATTAGGCAACTTAACAAAAAACAAATATATACCCATTTCAATTATTTATTTTTACCAGTGAAACCAATATAACATCTCAACATTCACAAATATACATTTCTGACATTCAAAAACAAAACAAAAACAAATCAGTGACCAATATAGCCACCTTTCTTTGCAAGGACACTCAAAAGCCTGCCATCCATGGATTCTGTCAGTGTTTTGATCTGTTCACCATCAACATTGCGTGCAGCAGCAACCACAGCCTCCCAGACACTGTTCAGAGAGGTGTACTGTTTTCCCTCCTTGTAAATCTCACATTTGATGATGGACCACAGGTTCTCAATGGGGTTCAGATCAGGTGAACAAGGAGGCCATGTCATTAGATTTTCTTCTTTTATACCCTTTCTTGCCAGCCACGCTGTGGAGTACTTGGACGCGTGTGATGGAGCATTGTCCTGCATGAAAATCATGTTTTTCTTGAAGGATGCAGACTTCTTCCTGTACCACTGCTTGAAGAAGGTGTCTTCCAGAAACTGGCAGTAGGACTGGGAGTTGAGCTTGACTCCATCCTCAACCCGAAAAGGCCCCACAAGCTCATCTTTCATGATACCAGCCCAAACCAGTACTCCACCTCCACCTTGCTGGCGTCTGAGTCGGACTGGAGCTCTCTGACCTTTACCAATCCAGCCACGGGCCCATCCATCTGGCCCATCAAGACTCACTCTCATTTCATCAGTCCATAAAACCTTAGAAAAATCAGTCTTGAGATATTTCTTGGCCCAGTCTTGACGTTTCAGCTTGTGTGTCTTGTTCAGTGGTGGTCGTCTTTCAGCCTTTCTTACCTTGGCCATGTCTCTGAGTATTGCACACCTTGTGCTTTTGGGCACTCCAGTGATGTTGCAGCTCTGAAATATGGCCAAACTGGTGGCAAGTGGCATCTTGGCAGCTGCCCGCTTGACTTTTCTCAGTTCATGGGCAGTTATTTTGCGCCTTGGTTTTTCCACACGCTTCTTGCAACCCTGTTGACTATTTTGAATGAAACGCTTGATTGTTCGATGATCACGCTTCAGAAGCTTTGCAATTTTAAGAGTGCTGCATCCCTCTGCAAGATATCTCACTATTTTTGACTTTTCTGAGCCTATCAAGTCCTTCTTTTGACCCATTTTGCCAAAGGAAAGGAAGTTGCCTAATAATTATGCACACCTAATATAGGGTGTTGATGTCATTAGACCACACCCCTTCTCATTACAGAGATGCACATCACCTAATATGCTTAATTGGTAGTAGGCTTTCGAGCCTATACAGCTTGGAGTAAGACAACATGCATAAAGAGGATGATGTGGTCAAAATACTCATTTGCCTAATAATTCTGCACTCCCTGTATAAGGACCACACTCTTATATATACAGCACACGTATTTAAATTGATGATATAAAAATCAAAATCCACTCATACAATGATTAATATAAAAAACCCCAAAGAAAGATTATACTCTTTCTATTCACTGAAAATCATCAAAACTCAGCACATTTCTAATACATTGTCTTATCTAGGGAAATACTTTTCATTAGACCTTGCGACATCTCCTTCTCACAAAAACAGACTTGGGTAAACACTTTGGTACATATTGTAAACCTTAGATTAGTAATCCTGAGTTAAAATCCTGAACTCACCCTGCACTTTTAAAATAAGACAAAATGGTTGTTCTTTAGGTTCATGTCCATACATCTTATATAGGCCTTATACTTATGGACTTTATTTATACCCAATCGTTCTGACAGCCTCCAACTCAAAAACATCTCCCGCACCCGCGCTTTCCTTAACTTTGAATTGGCGAAAATGCTTGTACATGCCCTCATCATCTCCCGCCTAGACTACTGCAAAATTCTTCTCTGTGGCCTTCCAGCTAGCACTCTCGCACCCCTCCAATCTATCCTCAATTCTGCTGCCCGACTAATCCACCTCTCACCCTGTTACTCCTCTGCCTTTCCCCTCTGCCAATCCCTTCACTGGCTCTCCATTGCTCAGCGAATTCAGTTTAAAATACTAACAAATACATATAAGGCCGTCCACAACTTGTCCCCTCCCTACATCTCTGAGCTACTTTCCCAATACATCCCCACACGCAATCTCTGATCATAACAAGACCTCCTTCTCTCCTCTTATCACCTCTTCCCACAATCGCTTCCAAGATTTCTCCCTTGCATCCCCCACACTCTGGAACTCGCTACCCCAACATAGACTCTCACCTACAGTGGAATCCTTCAAAAGAAACCTAGAAACCCACCTCTTAAGACAAGCCTACAACCAGTGACCCTGCTACCTCTATATCGCCATGACCAGCTTCACCCTCACCTACTATGTCCTTCCCCCATACCATGTAGATTGTAAGCCCTCACAGGCATGGCCCTCTCTCCTTCTGTACTAGTTTGTAACTCGTCTTGTTTATGCTTAGTGCAATTGTCTGTATTATGTATGTATACCCCTTTTCATATGTACAGCGCTATGAAATGAATGGCGCTTTAATAATAATAAATAATAATAATAATAATCATGTGGACACATCCTTACTGACCGAGTGCTAATAGGACTGAAACCTGTCAGTCAAAAGTATTGACAGATTCTCCTCCAATGAATCAGCGCTGCAGCTTTGTTCTGTATCTATGCACACAGCTTGGTTCTGTTACTCTATGAATGCACGCATCCTTGTCTGCAAAACGGACAATAATAGGACGTTCTATTTTTTTGCATGGTCGAGGAACGGACTTGCGAATAATCTTTTGCAACCCCATTGAGATGAATGGGTCTGCATCCGATCTGCAAAAAACACGGCTCGGATGCAGACCAAAACTCTACGCCCGTTTACATGAGCCCTTAGAGAGACAGATTTGGATGAATTTGTGTATGAACAACTTTATGCTCCAGTCACATCCTGGGCTACCTTAAAGGTTATCTTCAGCAGATTTGTACCTATGAAACTGGCTTACCTGTTGCATGTTCAATTGGCAGCTGAAGGCATCTGCTTTATAGGTACAAATCTTTCCTTTAACAATTCTGCTGTAATGTGACATCTTATACTCTAGTCACACACAAAGCTGCCTGGAAAGCTCTAATTAACCACCTCAGCCCCCATAGCTTAAACACCCTAATGACCAGGCCACTTTTTACACTTCTGCACTACACTACTTTCACCGTTTATTGCTCGGTCATGCAACTTGCCACCCAAATGAATTTTACCTCCTTTTCTTCTCACTAATAGAGCTTTCATTTGGTGGTATTTCATTGCTGCTGACATTTTAACTTTTTTTGTTGTTAATCGAAATTTAACGTTTTTTTTTGAAAAAAAAATGTAATTTTTCACTTTCAGTTGTAAAATTTTGCAAAAAAAACGACATCCATATATAAATTTTTCTCTAAATTTATTGTTCTACATGTCTTTGATGAAACAAAAATGTTTGGGTAAAAAAAAAAATGGTTTGGGTAAAAGTTATAGCGTTTACAAACTATGGTACAAAAAGGTGAATGTTTCGCTTTTTGAAGCAGCTCTGACTTTCTGAGCACCCGTCATGTTTCCTGAGGTTCTACAATGGCCAGACAGTACAAACACCCCACAAATGACCCCATTTTGGAAAGTAGACACCCTAAGGTATTCGCTGATGGGCATAGTGAGTTCATAGAACTTTTAATTTTTTGTCACAAGTTAGCGGAAAATGTTGATTTTATTTTATTTTTTATTTTTTCTTACAAAGTCTCATATTCCACTAACTTGTGACAAAAAATAAAAACTTCCATGAACTCACTATGCCCATCACGAAATACCTTGGGGTGTCTTCTTTCCAAAATGGGTTCACTTGTGGGGTAGTTATACTGCCCTGGCATTTTAGGGGCCCAAATGCGTGCGAAGTAGTTTGAAATCAAAATGTGTAAAAAATGGCCGGTGAAATCCGAAAGGTGCTCTTTGGAATGTGGGCCCCTTTGCCCACCTAGGCTGCAAAAAAAGTGTCACACATGTGGTATTGCCGTACTCAGGAGAAGTTGGGAAATGTTTTTTGGGGTGTCATTTTACATATACCCATGCTGGGTGAGGGAAATATCTTGGCAAAAGACAACTTTTCCCATTTTTTTTATACAAAGTTGGCATTTGACCAAGATATTTATCACCTAGGCTGCAAAAAAGTGTCCCACATCTGGTATTCCGTACTCAGGAGAAGTTGGGCAATGTGTTTTGGGGTGTCATTTTACATATACCCAATGCTGGGTGAGATAAATATCTCGTCAAATGCCAACTTTGTATAAAAAAATGGGAAAAGACACCCCAAGGTATTCAATGAGGGGCATGGCGAGTTCATAGAAATTATTTTTTTTTGGCACAAGTTAGCGGAAATTGTTTTTTTTTTTGTTTTTTGTTTTTTTCTCACAAAGTCTCCCTTTCCGCTAACTTGGGACAAAAATTTCAATCTTTCATGGACTCAATATGCCCCTCACGGAATACCTTGGGGTGTCTTCTTTCCGAAATGGGGTCACATGTGGGGTATTTATACTGCCCTGGCATTTTAGGGGCCCTAAAGCGTGAGAAGAAGTCTGGAATATAAATGTCTAAAAAATTTTACGCATTTGGATTCCGTGAGGGGTATGGTGAGTTCATGTGAGATTTTATTTTTTGACACAAGTTAGTGGAATATAAGACTTTGTAAGAAAAAAAAAATATTCTGCTAACTTGGGCCAAAAAAATGTTTGAATGGAGCCTTACAGGGGGGTGATCAATGACAGGGGGGTGATCAGGGAGTCTATATGGGGTGATCACCCCCCTGTCATTGATCACCCCCCTGTAATGCTCCATTCAGACGTCCGTATGTGTTTTGCGGATCCGATCCATGTATCCGTGGATCCGTAAAAAACATACGGACGTCTGAATGGAGCCTTACAGGGGGGTGATCAATGACAGGGGGTGATCAGGGAGTCTATATGGGGTGATCACCCCCCTGTAAGGCTCCATTCAGACGTCCATATGTTTTTTACAGATCCATGGATACATGGATCGGATCCGTAAAACACATATGGACGTCTGAATGGAGCCTTACAGGGGGGTGATCAATGACAGGGGGGTGATCAGGGAGTCTATATGGGGTGATCAATGACAGGGGGGTGATCAGGGAGTCTATATGGGATGATCACCCCCCTGTCATTGATCACCCCCCTGTAAGGCTCCATTTAGACGTCCGTATGTGTTTTGTGGATCCGTAGAAAACATACGGACGTTTGA
This sequence comes from Bufo bufo, assembly GCF_905171765.1. Taxonomy (NCBI): domain Eukaryota; kingdom Metazoa; phylum Chordata; class Amphibia; order Anura; family Bufonidae; genus Bufo; species Bufo bufo. Next base: position 284,309,970 of record NC_053393.1, on the reverse strand, counting down.
ATGGAGCCTTACAGGGGGGTGATCAATGACAGGGGGTGATCAGGGAGTCTATATGGGGTGATCACCCCCCTGTCATTGATCACCCCCCTGTAAGGCTCCATTCAGACGTCTGTATGTGTTTTGCGGATCCAATCCATGTATCCGTGGATCCGTAAAAAACATACGGACGTCTGAATGGAGCCTTACAAGGGGGTGATCAATGACAGGGGGGTGATCAGGGAGTCTATATGGGGTGATCAGGGGTTAATAAGTGACGGGGGGGGTGTAGTGTAGTGGTGTTTGGTGCTACTTATTACTGAGCTGCCTGTGTCCTCTGGTGGTCGATCCAAACAAAAAGGACCACCAGAGGACCAGGTAGCAGGTATATTAGACGCTGTTATCAAAACAGCGTCTAATATACCTGTTAGGGGTTAAAAAAATCGCATCTCCAGCCTGCCAGCGAACGATCGCCGCTGGCAGGCTGGAGATCCACTCGCTTACCTTCCGATCCTGTGAACGCGCGCGCCTGTGTGCGCGCATTCACAGGAAATCTCGCGTCTCGCGAGATGACGCATATATGCGTGACTGTGCACAGAGCTGCCGCCTCCGGAACGCGATCCTGCATTAGGCGTTCCGGAGGCGGTTAAAAATTTGCATTGTAAGCAAATCTAGCCTCTCTACCAGATCACTACAGAAGGTAGAGAGGGCAGATCTGAGTCTGAGAAAGCTGAAAAATGGCACAGCTTTCTCAGTGTCATAAATGGCTGATTCGCATACCTCTTTATGAGTCTTCTCCAATAGTATGTAATGGAGGAATGGTGGGCACTGGACAGCACTGAAGAGGTTAGCGGAGGGTCTTTGTAATGCCTGATGTGAAAACTGAAATGGCACTCCCCTGGCCCTTTGCCAAATTCTCAATCCAACTTCTGCTCCTCCCCCAGTCCTGCTGTTAGATAAATATTTGGAAAACATTACATACAGCACTATATATCTCATGCATCGGTGTAAACGTTCTCTTTCCTAATCTTCTCCATTCGGAACAGACTGCCATGACAATTTCTGTCAGATGGGTCTTGTTTGTGCAGAGTTTAACACCCAGACATCTCAGGTTCATCACTTTTCTATCATCTTCCCTCTCCAGGTGTCCCAACATTGTTATCCTGCTGCCACCCCAGTACTGTGCTTGCTATGCTCCCCAATGCCTTCAAACACAATACTGCAAAGCTAATAGTGCCATACAGATAGTCCCCCCATACTAATAGTGCTTTAAAACTGCAATGATAATGCATCCCAATAGTGCCCCAATAATGATAATGCATCCCAATAGTGCCCTCCATATTGTGCCCAATAATAATGCCCTCACAGTACCTCTAGTAGTAATAATGCCCCACAGTGCTCCCAGCAGTAATAAAACCCCTCTATAAGGTACACCTATAAAAACCACAATAGTAATAAGACCCCCTATAGTGTCTCCAGTAGTTATAATGTCACTCATTGTAGGCACTAGTATTTATAAAGCTCCACTGCAGTGCCTCCTGTAGGTATGATTAGAGCCTACAATAACCCAAAAACTGAACCTCACTCCCCAACTTACTGCAACTTGTACAAAAAAAGAGCAAGGATTTAACAAGGTAAAAAAATCTCTTTTTATTCAATATAAATCACATAATCATTACAGGTGAGACTTAAAAGGGACAGAACATGGAGACTGGGCCACAATAGGGCTCTGCAATGTGGAGAATCACAATGGGGGATAATGTGACCATATACAGCAGGTAACAGACAATTAACAGAAGCTGTGAATATTGGAGTAGTTGCGGGTGCAATTGCTGTCCCCTAGTGTTGAACAACTACCTAGATCTTATTCACAGCGTCCCAGCAATGGATGCTGTAGGGTGTAATTGGACGGTGCAATACTACTCATAAAGATGGCATATAACAATGACTGTACAGTTACAGTCATTGTTATATGCCATCTTTATGAGTAGTATTGCACCGTCCAATTACACCCTACAGCATCCATTGCTGAGACGCTGTGAATAAGAGCTAGGTAGTTGTTCAACACTAGGGGACAGCAATTGCACCCGCAACTACTCCAATATTCACAGCTTCTGTTAATTGTCTGTTACCTGCTGTATATGGTCACATTATCCCCCATTGTGATTCTTCACATTGCAGAGCCCTCTTGTGGCCCAGTCTCCATGTTCTGTCCCTTTTAAGTCTCACCTGTAATGATTATGTGATTTATATTGAATAAAAAGAGATTTTTTTTACCTTGTTAAATCCTTGCTCTTTTTTTGTACATCCTGTAGGTATGATGACAGCTTGCCCCCGAATGCACCCTGTATTATCATGCCCCACCTGTAGTGCTCCAGCCTGTATTATAATGCCCCAATAGTGTCCCCCATAGTTCTCTGTATTATAATGCCCTTATAGTGCTGTCCTGTATTATAATGCCCTCCCATAGTGCCACCAGTATTATAACGTCTGCTGTAGTGCCCCCTGTATTATATTGCTTCCTTTAGTGCTGTAGTGCTTCCTTCTCAAAGCGCACCCAGTAATGCAGACGTATAAAAAAATAAAACTCACCTGACTCCTTTTCTATCTGCCCGTGGCCTGAGTTCTATCAACATTTTATTTTCTGTTCTTCTGATCCGGCTAAAAAACGTATCAGAATGGCTAAAATGGATGAAAAATATGCATAACTGATTTACAGTGTTTTGTTTTTTTTTACAGGATCCTTTTGTTTACGGGATCCATTCTTTTCTGCTTTTCTGCTCAGGCAGCCACCATGACATTACTGCCACTTCCTGGATCAGGCAGTGCAATCACATGATCACAAATGTACGTGCCTCCTGAGACTCGGCACTAGAAGCTCACAGGTCTTTGTCTATACATACACACAGTTTTACACCAGGCAGCCATTTTTCTTCATTGTTATAGGCAACTGTTAAGGCCGAACTGGATGGACAGATGTCTTTTTTCGGCCTTATAAACTATGTTGCTATGAGTTGTGGTGCTGTGGAAATCACTGTTAAGGTGGTGGGGCGCCGTGGAGGTCACTGTCAAGGTTGACACCTTTCCCAACAAAAAATACTGTACAAATTATGCCGCACCCCAAAAGTGAGTGTGCATGGCTTAAAGGGGTTATCCGACTTAAATAAATCTATTCTAATTGCATTTATTGTAGACCAGTGAAAGATTCTTAAAATCACTTTCATTACCTATCTATCACTGTTTGGCCAGTTCAGTTCAGGGTCATGTTACACCTGACGTCAGTAAGCCTGCTCTGCTGGTGAAGTTTCGTTTACAAGCTTTTCCCTGCTTGAGGGAGTGTCCAGGCTGTGTAAACGAGACGTCAGAGCCTCTGGTGCCCTCCCCCCTCCAGCTCTCCTCACACTGCCCGGCTCTGCTCTGCTGGTGACGTTTCGTTTACAAGCTTCTCTCTGCTTGAGGGAGTGTCCAGGCTGTGTAAACGAGACGTCAGAGCCTCTGGTGCCCTCCCCCCTCCAGCTCTTGTCACTGCCTCGGCTCTGCTATGCGATCACTCATGTGCAGTACATACCAAGGTGATCTCTTCTCCAGCAGCACAGGGTATGTTTGTCCCTCCTGCATTCACTGGGGCTAGAGGTGGCAGTTTGTAAACGTTCCCCTCTGCATCTGGGGATCGTTATTACAGCCCTGGGTCCCCCCCCCCCCACACTAGTACACATTCAACACCCCCTGGGAAATATAAATAAATTATTGGCCATCATTATTATGATCATCATCATCATTATTCAGCTATATAAAATCCTTATCTGCCACCAATATATGGATTTATCTAAGCAATATCCATATTGAATATATATTTGAATAATATAGATATTGCTTAGATACAGATAATGCTAATGATATTTTCACACTAGCGGCAGGACGTATCCGACAGGCTGTTCACCCTGTCTGATCCGCCCTGCCGCTATTTGACGGTGCCGCTGGACGGATCCGTTATTGCAATTCATTTCTAGACGGATCCGCACCTGGATCCGTCTACAAATGCTGTCACTTGTCACACTGATCGGCGGATCCAGCAGGCACGCAGCTCCGACGACGGAGCTGCCGTGCGGATCCGGCGTTGCAAAACAACTGAAGGACGGATCCGCCCTTCCGGTCTGCGCATGCGCAGAACATGAAAAATGTGAAAAAGACTGACAGAGGGATCCGTCCATCCACATGACAAGCGGATAGACGGATCCGTCCTTCCGGTCTACGCATGCACAGAACATGAAAACTGTGAAAAAAACTGCAAGAGGGATCCGTCCATCCACATGACAAGCGGATAGACGGATCCGTTATTGCAATGCATTTCTAGACTGATCCGCACCTGGATCCGTCTACAAATGCTGTCAGTTGTCACACTGATTGGCGGATCCGGCGGGCAGCTCCGACGATGGAACTGCCTGCCGGATCACACTAACGCTAGTGTGAAAGTACAGGACTTTTAGTCAAGTGGCCGCTCGCTGTGCACTGCCGTGCTGCGCCATAGCTCCACCACCGTCCCCTTTATAGTCAATGGGGACAGAGCGGCAGTCCAGCGGCACGGCAAAATAGCGGCTGGCCGGATCCGACAGGGTGAACAGCCTGTTGGATCGATCCTGCCTCTAGTGTGAAAGTACCCTTAGGCTCCATTCACACATCCGCAAATGGGTCCACATTTGTTCTGCAATTTTGCGGAACGGGTGCGGACCCATTCATTTTCTATGGTGACGGAATTTGGAATTAGTGCAAATACGTCCTCCTTGATATACTGTAATAACAGAAAATTTTTAGACTAGAAACAAAACCAAACATGAAAGAAATGTATGTAAAATAACATAACTTACACTGTACAGCTGCAATGTGACAGGAAGATCTTCTGCCCTGTGTGTGTATTTATTTATTTTTATGCAAAGTGCAGAGCAGGGTGGGGGAAAGGTCAGGTTGTTCACGCCCAGAAATATTCATGAGGCAGAGCTCAGGCCTTGTTGTTACACGCCCCCTCACCTTGTACTTGAGCATGTAAACAAAGCAATGACAGGACCATGAAAAGGTGCAAATATGGGTTTTAACTTGATGAAATCAAGCTTAACCAAATTATATGTATATCCTGATGGATTTTAAGTGTTTTTTTTTTTTTTTTTTTTATTAACTCGGATAACCCCTTTAACACAGGGTGTTATTTGAGCCTAATGATTTCATCATATTGAGTTTAAAAATAAAATTCTCCTGTTTTTGTCACCTTGATTTTGGACTATTATCAGAAGTATCTGGACTCCATATTTGCATGACTACTTATGTATTACTGTACATAATGGTCCAAAATCAGGGTGACAGATTCCCCTTGAAGGGGTTTAATATTGATGACCTATGCTCAGGATAGATCATCAATATCAGATCAGCAGGGGCCCAACTCTTTGCACCCTTGCCGATCAGCTGTATGAAGAGGTAGCAGTGTCTGTGTGAGTGCTGCTCCCTCTTCAAAATGACCTGCGTCTTATTTCCTTTGAAGCGGCAGTGCAGTGTAATTACAATATATTCACTTGAACAGGAAGGAGCCATCCCATACAAATGAATGAGGATAGATCAGTAGTAATTACACCTGCTCATCGCTGCAGTTGTGATGGTGAGCAGGTAAACTATGAAGAGAAGCTTGCACTTGTACGAGCAATGCGGTCTCAAACAGCTGATCAGCACGGGTGCCAGAAATCAGCCCCCCACCATTCTGATATTGATGACCTATTCTGAGGATAGGTATTCAATATAAAAAAAAAAAGTGGATAACCCCTTTAATAGCAAGAGCACCACCAAGAATAGGGGATAACTTTTGAAATTGTGGGGCTCAATCTTTCAGACCCCAACAAATCAGTTAAACGGGGTCCTGGTCGAGCATTCTCCCTGCCACTCCATCAGAATGGGGAAATGGGACCCTCATTCTGAGCATTGGTGGGGGTTGGACCACTACAGATGAGTTAGTTATCCCCTATCTCTTGAACACAAATATTCAAAATTTGTGTGTAATATATATATATATATATATATATATATATACAGTACAGACCAAAAGTTTGGACACACCTTCTCATTCAAAGAGTTTTCTTTATTTTCATGACTATGAAAATTGTAGATTCACACTGAAGGCATCAAAACTATGCATTAACACATGTGGAATTATATACATAACAAACAAGTGTGAAACAACTGAAAATATGTCATATTCTAGGTTCTTCAAAGTAGCCACCTTTTGCTTTGATTACTGCTTTGCACACTCTTGGCATTCTCTTGATGAGCTTCAAGAGGTAGACCCCTGAAATGGTTTTCATTTCACAGGTGTGCCCTGTCAGGTTTATTAAGTGGGATTTCTTGCCTTATAAATTGGGTTGGGACCATCAGTTGCATTGAGGAGAAGTCAGGTGGATACACAGCTGATAGTCCTACTGAATAGACTGTTAAAATTTGTATTATGGCAAGAAAAAAGCAGCTAAGTAAAGAAAAACGAGTGGCCATCATTACTTTAAGAAATGAAGGTCAGTCAGTCAGTCAGCCGAAAAATTGGGAAAACTTTGTAAGTAAGGGTTATTTGACCATGAAGGAGAGTGATGGGGTGCTGCGCCAAATGACCTGGCCTCCACAGTCACCGGACCTGAACCCAATCAAGATGGTTTGGGGTGAGCTGGACCGCAGAGTGAAGGCAAAAGGGCCAACAAGTGCTTAGCATCTCTGGGAACTCCTTCAAGACTGTTGGAAGACTATTTCAGGGGACTACCTCTTGAAGTTCATCAAGAGAATACCAAGAGTGTGCAAAGCAGTAATCAAAGCAAAAGGTGGCTACTTTGAAGAACCTAGAATATGACATATTTTCAGTTTTTTCACACTTGTTTGTTATGTATATAATTCCACATGTGTTAATTCATAGTTTTGATGCCTTCATAGTCATGAAAATAAAGAAAACTCTTTGAATGAGAAGGTGTGTCCAAACTTTTGGTCTGTACTGTATATATATATATTAGCAGAAGGACCGGCTTCGCACGGGTATATTTCATCTATTTCATTTAATGCTTGTGTGTGTCGTTAAAAGATATCGACAGTATCCCCCATAACAGTGACCTCTACAGCACCCCATCCCTTTAACAGTGAACTCCACAGTCCCCTACCCTTTAACACTGACCCCCCCCATAGTGCCCCGCCACTTTAAAATGGGACCTCCACAGCAGCCCATCCCCTTAACTTTGACCTTCACTGCAGCCCGCCCCTTTAACAGTGAGTTTCACAGCACCCTACTCCCTTGACAGTGACTTCCTCAGGGGCCCTCCCCCTTAACAGAGACCTCCACAGTACCCTGCTCCCTTAACAGTGACCTCACAGTACCCTTCTGCCTTAACAGTGACCTCCACAGCAGTTGCCACTTTAATAGTGGCCCCTGTCACTATCCTCCCCTTTAACAGTGATCTCCACAGCTGCCTGCCCTCTTAACACAGTGAACGCCTCTTTAACAGTGAACTCCACAGCGCCCTGCCCCTTTAATGCTAGGGCTACACAACGAAATGTCACGCAACATTTTGTCTCAACAATTTTTATAATGATAGGCTATGGTGTCGTATGACAGTCGCAAAAAATCCATCCTATTGGTGTGAGAGCAATGTCGCGCGACACATGTAGCAGTGTAGTTGTGCCCTATGTGTCGTGGTGTAGCCCTAGCCTAAAGCTGGCCTACAGCAGTGAAGAAAAATGGCTGGGTTGTTATGGAAACCTGGAGTAAAACTGTGTATGTGGAGACTAAGGGCCTGCGAGCTTCTATTGGCTGATAAGGGACATGTCACCGTGTGTATGGCAGTTGGGATATGAAGAAAAAGACTTCCAGGCTTGTATTGGCTAATGCAGGTCATTTTTGGGGAATATCTCAGGAACAGAATGTTCTAGAGAGCTGAGACCCAGTCTAAAACCTTCCCGGACACCTGATGTACCTGTGTTCCAAATTTGGTGAAGCTCGGTCCAGTTTTTTGGTCGCGCATATAGAACAGAATGACAGACGTTGGGACAGACAGAAACTCATTGTGTACCTCCACAGTATTCTTTCCCAGATAGTAAGTGATATGTGTACCAAGTTTAGTAGAAATTGATCTATGAGTTTTTGAGTTACAGAGAAATGTGTGTGTAGCAAAAACAGTTATAGCATACAAACTGCTGCTGTGTAGGGGTGTATGACCCCCACAAGATTTATTTCCAGGTAACAAGGGATGTATTTACCAAGTTTCGTTAAAATCGATGGTTGCATTTTTGAGTGATCGCGGAACATACATACACACACACACACATACATATATACGTCCTTCTTTATATTTATATTTTTATATATATATATATATATATATATATATATATATATAAAAGACGATATGGAGTTTCTACAGAGAGATTTAATTGAAACTACTAAACAGAAGGATGATTTTGAGTCAACACTGAATTCACTATTGTCCCCTGAGGAATTTCAGGATTATTTGTCTAAATTTATGCCTTTTCTAGAGAAGCTTCAGAAGGATACTCCGGATACCAAACAAAACAAGTGGCAACAAGACACCATGGATTACAATACCGATTCTGTATATAATTGGACAGGTTTAAAATATCCACCACAACAGAACAACAAAACAGAGAAAAGGAGCCAGAAAAAATCCTCTACTAAAGATAACAAACTTACAGAATTTCAATCTTCTACTTTTTTAGCAGATCCCACAATAACTACAACAAGAAACGTACCATACGGGGTGGACGTAGGAGATACAGACAACGCAAGAACTAGAAGCAAAAATATTCAAAAGAAAAGGAATAGGGAAACCACCAAACAGTGGTAAAAGTGCCCATTGACAGAGTGTGGAGGTGGCGGCAGCAGCATCATGAGGCCACAGAGTGGCATAATGACAGAGTCTGGAGGTGGCGGCAGCAGCATCATGAGGCCACAGAGTGGCATAATGACAGAGTCTGGAGGTGGCGGCAGCATGAGGAGACCACAGAGTGGCCCAATGACAGAATCTGGAGGTGGCGGCAGCATGAGGAGACCACAGAGTGGCCCAATGACAGAGTGTGGAGGTGGCAATAGCATCAGGAGGCCACAGAGTGGTACAATGACAGAGTGTGGAGGTGGCGGCAGCATCAGGAGGAGGCCACAGAGTGGCACAACGACTTTGGAGGTGGCAGCATCATGAGGAGGCCACAGAGTGGCACAATGACAGAGTCTGGAGGTGGCGGCAGCAACAGGAGACCACAGAGTGGCCCAATGACAGAGTGTGGAGGTGGCAGCAGCATGAGGAGACCACATAGTGGCAAGGTGACATAGTGTTGAGGTGGGTGGCAATAACAGTACCTGATGAAGATGGTGGGTGAAAGAAGGAGCACTTGGCATCAGGTGAGTTGCAGCATCAAAATAGTAGCTGAGGCAGGTAACCAGAAGAAATCGGTCTCTTTTTTCAAAGTGTTGTGTGGCACCATGGATGATCTAGTCTGATGCATCAGGCATTGTTGGGTGGAAATCCTGGCTGATCCACGCCTGATTCATCTTGACCAAGGTCATTCTCTCCACATTTTGGGTGGACAGGCAAGTTCTTCTTGGGGTCATGATGGCCCCCGCCGCACTAAACACCCGCCCGGCAGGTCCCCGCCACACTACTGGCCGGGCAGGACAGCTTTTCCAGGGCAAACTCAAATCGAGTTTGACTGCCCAGTAGTCCAGCGGATCTTCAATGTGGGGTGGCAGGGTACTGTCCAAGTACCTGCTCCAGGTCTAGATGCTGCTGCTTGTGAGTAGTTTCTTCAGTAGGCGGGTGAAGAAAGCTGCTCATCAGCGACTCTAGACTCAAGTTGCTGCTCCTACCCCCCACTGTGCCACAGCAGCCATGGCAGAGGAACGTGAGCGCAGAGGGCCCCCCCCCGGTCAGACCTGCGAGAGGATGGACGATGGTGCAGATAGGCAGCAGCCAACTGACTACATAGGATGTCTCTATAGTAGTTCAATTTCTCCTCTCTCTCAGCGGGTGTAAAAAAAGGCCCCCATTTTGGACCGGTAGTGAGGGTCCAAGAAGGTGGAGAGCCAGAAGTCATCGCTCTGCCGAATGGTGACAATTCGGCTGTCACTACGCAAGCAAGTGACCATTTGCGCAAGTGACTCGGAGGGACTCCCTGCCTCCATCTCCACTGCATACTGCCATGGTATGCCTCGCTTTCCTCATCTCCCTCTTGCTCCTCCGGCTGTTCCTGCTCCTCCTCTCCTTTCACCTGTGCAGAAAAACCACCCATTTCGCTACACATTGCTTGTGCTCCAGTGTCCTCCTCCTCCAGTTCAGGGCTCATGTGGCCGTGATGCCACGTCTCCAGTCCCCTGACCAGCCAGATTTACCAGCATCTGTTTCAGGACATGAAGCAGTGGAATGACGTTCATCCCGTAGTCCTGGTGACTGACAAATAACATGGCATCCTCAAAGGGCCTGAGCAAACGGCAGGTATCACGCATGAGCTGCCACTGGCTGACATCGAAGTTACACAGGTTACTATTCCTGTCCGCTTGGCTCATCAATAAATCGTTTATGGCCTTTCTCGGTCCAACATATGGAGGGTGGAATTCCAACGGGTGGAAACGTCACATATGAGCCTATGTTGGGGGATGCCATTCTGCCGCTGCGGCTCAAGGAGGGTGTGCTTTGCGGTGTACGAGTGGCTGAAATGCATGCTCAGTTTCCTGACCATTTTTATGATGTCTTGCAGATCAGTAGAAGACTTCAGGAACCACTTGACAACCAGATTGAACATGTGTGCCATGCAGGGCGCATGTCTCAGCCGGCCTTGACGCAGCGCCGACACAATGTTTTTCCCATTGTCGGTCACCATGGTTCCCAGTTTCAGTTGTCGCAGAGAAAGCCAGGATTTGATTTCTTGATGAAGGTCAAGGAGCAATTCCTCCCCTTTGTGACTCCGTTCGGCTCCCGACCTCCCACTGCTGACTCCCAGCCACGCTAGTGACTTGCTGGCTCTGCAACTGGCTCATGGGCAAGCTGCCACCCGATGATGATGATGAAGCCCCTTCGTCACCCAGCTCCCAACATCATCATCATCGAGTACTGTCTGCACATCACTGATGTCCTCCTCTAAGTCAGGAGTCTGACCGCTCACAACACCACTCTCTTCATCACTACTTGCCCACCTAGTGGAGGAAGAGGCGGATGTCTCCTCCAGATCTTGGCTGGGCAGTAGCTACTGACTGTTCTCTAGTACCTCGTCCTCGCTATATAATGGAGCTGAGCCCACAGCATACAATACTTCTGTGGCTCTGGGAACAGAAAAGGATAGAGATGTAAGATGGAGAAACAGCCACTGATTCTTGAATGCTGTTTCTGAGACTGTCATTCTGTTTTCTGCCACAAGAGGCTGCTGTTTCTCCACACAGCGAAGTTACTGCCGGATCTAGATATGTAAAACAGATGATGACTCATGCTGTGTGAGAGAGAGAGGGGAGATGGTGACATGTTTGTGTAGAGGCTGATGACAGGATCCAGTGCCATCCTCAGGTCTGTGGGACTTGGAGCGGTCAAAGTCACTGTCAGATTGATGCCTGTCAGCAATGCAGATGTTGTCAAGGAAGAAAGGATCGGTTCCCGGAAGGTTAGTGGGACCGTGGAATGTGGTTACAGACCCTGTGAGGCCTCATGGTGGATGGAAGGACCTGCGAGTTGGTGTAAGTCCCCATCGGATAAGGACCAGGCCAGGGTCAGCGATCCAGAAGGCTTCCCAGAGAGAGAGAGAGAGGACTGGGTCCTGGAAGGCTGGAAGAGCTGTGGAACGGTTGGAGTTACCAGGAGAGGTGGAGTTGCTCAGCTTGGAGAAGAAGAAGTCCGCCATTTTGTGAGCTGCATGAGAGAACCGTGTGGATCCGGATTCTGTTCGCAGGAATGAGTATCGGCGTCAGGAAGCTGATCGGAACAGAGGGTCAGAGTACAGGTTCTGCAGGGTCACATGTTGTGGCAGGGACTTGCTGTCTGTCTGGAGCAACCAGTAAACATAGGACATACCCAGGTCAGTGACTTAGCGGCACGGTTATTGACTTGTAGGCTCTGCCGTGTGCGCCAGCTGTCAGGTCCGTCACCCTGCAGCACAATATCGACTTGCAGGCTCTGCTGTGTACGCCGCTTTGGGTACGGTTGTTAATTTGGGCTGGTACCGTGACTCTGAGCCTGGGGTATAGGGTATCCTGGACACTCCACTGTTGCTACACTACAAGGCCACGCCAGCGTCCAGGCTGGGAGTACTCAGGGCACATGAACAGTGTCATTTGGGGGCAAGAGAAAGGAATGTGACGTGTTCATTGTATTTGATATATATGTGATATATACTCTCTATACTTGCTGTTGTAATATCTGTTTATACTACTGTTCAGTAAAGTTACTGTTTTTGCATCAGGAGCTGGTGTCCGTGTCGCTTTCCTTTATTCCATGACTTCACTGTATCGTGGGGGTCCCTCCCCGGTTCACGGTCCTACAGAGGCAGGGTGAGGACAGGTGAGGGCACAGGGCCATGCCAACTAAGGGTTGTGTCTGACGAACTCACTGACTCTTGGCTGGGGGTGTCTGATGTGACTTGCGATGAAGTCGAAGATTGAGTCAACCATTCAAAAACAGCTGGGTTGCTGGTCAAGATACGACCGGTAGATGACACCGGGAGCTCAGGCCTCTCGCTGTGACTCTTGCTGCCACGCCCCCTTACTCTGCTGCAACCTCTGCCTGCGCCAGAAACATTTAGGCCTCTGCCACTCCCCTGTGCAGGGCCTGGTACTTCTCTAACATACTGTTGGATCTAATAAAAATAAATAAAAAGGAAAATAAAACACCCCACAAAAGCCTTTAAGACAGATAACTGCACCGCTGAGCGGCAAATATATTTTTTCTTTTTCCGCTAAAACACCCCACAAAAGCCTTTACAACAGATTACTGCACCGCAATGCGGCAAATATATATTTTTCTTTTTACGCTAATACACGTCACAAAAGGCTTAACAAGAAATAACTGCACCGCTGAGCGGCAAATGTATTTTTTCTTTTTGCACTAACACACGTCACGAAAGGCTTTAAAAGAAATAACTGCACCGCTGAGCGACAAATATATTTTTTCTTTTTATGCTAATACACGTCACAATAGGCTTTACAAGAAATAACTGTGGAGTTGCAAATGTATTTTTTCTTTTTGCGCTAACACACTAACAAATGTCACAAAAGGCATTAAAAGAAATAACTGCACCGCTGAGCGGCAAATATATTTTTTCTTTTTGCGCTAACACACGTCACAAAAGGCTTTAAAGAGGACCTTTCATCAGTTTAGCCCTAGTCTAATTATGATCTTCTCTTATAGATCCATGGCACTTTTTTTTTTTTTTTTTTCAAAGCGCACCCCCCCCCGTTCGTCCGCTGTTAGCCCCGTTGATTTCGGCGCCTTATATTATAATGAGCCGACTCGGTTATACTAGGCGGAAACTCGCAGTTTCGCTGGGGGGCGGTTCTCTTCTCCCTGGCTGTGAGCGCATCCAATCAGAGCACACCACTCTTAGCCTGGGAGAATGAGCTCCTCCCCCAGGGAGAAGAGTACCACCCCCAGCGAAACTTCGAGTTTCCGCCTAGTATAACCGAGTCGGCTCATTATAATATAAATTTCCAAAATCAACGGGGCCAACCGCGAACGAACGGGGGGGTCTTTGGAAACAAAAAAGTGCCATGGCATCAGTGGGGGCCGCCCTATAAGGTAAGACCATAATTAGACTAGGGCTAAACTGATGAAAGGTCCTCTTTAACAGAAATAACTGCACAGCTGAGCGGCAAATATATTTTTTCTTTTTACGCTAAAACTCCCCACAAAAGCATTTACTACAGATATCTACACCGCTTAGCGGCAAATGTATTTTTTCTTTTTGCGTTAATACACTTCACAAAAGGCTTAACAAGAAATAACTGCACCGCGGAGCGGCAAATGTATTTTTTTCTTTTTGCGCTAACACACATCACAAAAGGCTTTAAAAGAAATAACGGCACTTCTGAGCGGCAAATTTATTTTTTATTTTTGCGCTAATACACGTCACAAAAGGCTTAACAAGAAATAACTGCGCCGCTGAGCAGCAAATACATTTTTTCTTTAAACGGAAATACACGTGACAAACGGCTTTAGAAGAAATAACTGCACCTCTGAGCGGCAAATATATATTTTCTTTTTACGCAAATACAGGTCACAAAAGGCTTTACAAGAAATAACTGCACCGCTGAGCGGTAAATGTATTTTTTCTTTTTGCGCTAAAACACCCCACAAAAGCCTTTAAAACAGATTACTGCACCGCAGAGCGGCAAAGATATTTTTTCTTTTTGTGCTAATACACGTCACAAAAGGCTTAACAAGAAATAACTGCACCGCTGAGCAGCAAATGTATTTTTTATTTTTACGCTAATATACCGTACGTCAAAAAGGCTTTAACCCCTTAGGGACCGGGCTCATTTTCACCTTAAGGACCAGGCCATTTTTTGCAAATCTGACCAGTGTCACTTTATGTGGTGATAACATTAAAATGCTTTGAATTATCCAGGCCATTCTGAGAAAGTTTTTTCATCACATAATGTACTTCATAAAATGGAGTAAAATTTGCAAATTTCCAAATTTTAATTTCTCTACTTTTATAATAGATAGTAATACCTCCATATATCTACTTCATGTTTAGATCATTTTGAGAATTACATTTTATTTTTTGGGGACGTTACAAGGCTTAGAAGTTTAGAAGCAAATCTTTTAATTTTTCAGAAATTTTCAAAAACCCACTTTTTAAGGACCAGTTCAGGTCTGAAGTCACTTTGTGAGGCTTACATAATAGAAACCACACAAAAATGACCCCATTCTAGAAACTACACCCCTCCAGTTATTCAAAACAGATTTTACAAACGTTGTTAACCCTTTAGGTGTTCCACAAGAGTTATTGGCAAATGGAGATGAATTGTAAGAATTTAAATTTTTGGGCTAATTTTCCATTTTTATAAATTTTTTCCAGTAACAAAGCAAGGGTTAACAGCCAAACAAAATGCTATATTTATAGCCCCGATTCTGTAGTTTGCAGAAACACCCCATATGTGGCTGTAAACTACTGTACGGGAACACGGTAGGGCGTAGAGGAAAAGGTGCGCCGTGTGGTTTTTGAAAGGCAGATTTTGATGGACTGGTTTATTTACACCATGTCCCATTTGAAGCCTGATGCACCCCTAGAGTAGAAACTCCATAAAAGTGACCCCATCTAAGAAACTACACCACTCAAGGTATTCAAAACTGATTTTACAAATGTTGTTAACCCTTTAGGTGTTCCACAAGAGTTATTGGCAAATGGAGATGAAATTTAAGAATTTAAATTTTTGGGCTAATTTTCCATTTTAATAAATATTTTACAGTAACAAAGCAAGGGTTAACAGCCAAACAAAACTCAATATTTATTGCCCCGATTCTGTAGTTTGCAGAAACACCCCATATGTGGCCGTAAACTACTGTACGGGCACACGGTAGGGCGTAGAGGGAAAGGTGCGCCGTGTGGTTTTTGGAAGGCATATTTTGCTGGACTGGTTTATTTACACCATGTCCCATTTGAAGCCCCCGTGATGCACCTCAAGAGTAGAAACTCCATAAAAGTGACCCCATTTTGGAAACTACGGGATAAGGTGGCAGTTTTTTTGGGACTATTTTTAGGGTCCATATGATTTTTGGTTGCTCTATATTATATTTTTGTGAGGCAAGGTTACCAAAAATAGAAATTCCGAAATTTCATCTCCATTTGCCATAAACTGTTGAGGAACACCTAAAGGGTTAATAAAGTTTGTAAAATCAGTTTTGTATACCTTGAGGGGTGTAGTTTCTTAGATGGGGTCACTTTTATGGAGTTTCTACTCTAGGGGTGCATCAGGGGTTCTTCAAATGGGACATGGTGGCAAAAAAAAAGGCCATCAAAATCTGCCTTCCAGAAACCATACAGCGTTACTTTCCTTCTGTGCCCTGCCATTTGGTCATACAGCAGTTTACGAGAGATGTCGCGAACATAACATTTTCCGTTCGCGAACGGCGAACGCGAATTTCCGCAAATGTTCGCGACCGGGCGAACCGCCATTGACTTCAATGGGCAGGTGAATTTTAAAACCCACAGGGACTCTTTCTGGCCACAATAGTGAGGGAAAAGTTTTTTCAAGGGGACTAACACCTGGACTGTGGCATGCTGGAGGGGGATCCATGGCAAAACTCCAATGGAAAATTACATAGTTGACGCAGAGTCGGGTTTTAATCCATAAAGGGCATAAATCACCTAACATTCCTAAATTGTTTTGAATAACGTGCTTTAAAACATCAGGAATGATGTTGTATTGATCAGTTAGTGTAACGGTTACACCCGCTTCACAGTGACAGACCAAACTCTCTGTTTAACGCATCGCAAACAGTCCATTTGCACAACCGCAAACTCCCCATTTGCACAAGGCTGGATACCATGCTAGCCATGTCCCGTTCCTTGTCCTCACTGATATCATTGAAGGTCTCTTCCTCCACCCAGCCACGTACAACACCAAGGGTCCCCGAAAGGTGACAACGAGCCCCCTGGCCCTGGGACGCCTGCTGTGTTTGGTCTTCCACCTCCTCAAAGCCACCTTCCTCCTCTGACTCCTCTTCTTCAGACTCCTCTCTCTGCGTTGCCTCTCTCTGCGTTATTATAAGGTGTGTTAAGTAGTACAATTCCTATCAGTTTAATCCCTGTTACGTCCCCTATCAGGGGACGTGTATATGGCATCGATTTTAGGAACCGGGAGATGGAAAAAGATGCTTGGTCGGTCCTCCTACTTCAAATTTTTGGCACTGCGCGTGCAATCTAATGTGCCACCAGATATGAGTGGTGTGTTAAGTAGTACTATTCTTATCAGTTTAATCACTGTTACGTCCCCTATCAGGGGACGTGTATATGGCATCGATTTTAGGAACCGGGAGATGGAAAAAGATGCTTGGTCGGTCCTCCTACTTCAAATTTGGGGCACTGCGCCTGAGCTGTGTAATGTACTGTGCAATCCCAATATGTGTGGTGTGTTAAGTAGTACTATTCCTATCAGTTTAATCCCTGTTACGTTCACTAGTATTATTATTATTATTATAAGGTGTGTTAAGTAGTACTATTCTTATCAGTTTAATCCCTGTTACGTCCCCTATCAGGGGACGTATATATGGAATCGATTTTAGGAACCGGGAGATGGAAAAAGATGCTTGGTCGGTCCTCCTACTTCAAATTTGGGGCCCTGCGCATGCAATCTACTGTGCCACCAGATAGGAATAGTACTACTTAACACACCACTCCTATCAGTTTAATCCCTGTTACGTCCCCTATCAGGGGACATGTATGGAATAGATTTTAGACAACCGCAAAGAGTTGTCATTAGTTGACACACTCATGACATAAATTTTATACCTCTATGCATCAATCTTGGTGTAGTGATGACCTTTACTCGTGCGCACGTTTGGGAGATTGGAGGCGATGGGGGTTTTTCAAAGTCTATGGTCGTGCTGAGGTAGTTCAGTGACAGTTAAGTGACCCAGAAAACAATGATTCTGCAGTGTGGGCCCATTGTTGGCCTAGTAGGCTTTAATGATCACATTAGATGATCACAAAGAAAATTAATGTTTTTTCTATGCAAAATTATTCAGCCGATCGCTTTTGGTCTGTTCACAATGAAGCAACGACCTTATCATCTGGGGTGTGCCAACATTGCCATTGCCAACACACTCATAGAGGTGGTCGCTTCATTGTGATACGCAAGCCCCTTCACCACAACAAGGTAACGATCACGAAGGGGAATTGACACATGTATGTGCCTTTTTTTTTGGGGGGGGGGGTTTGAAGCCACAGTGCAGCACCAGAAAAAGCAGCGGCCAGAAAAATTGATGTTTGTTTCCCAGGCAGAAAGTGCCCTAAAACATTGCGGCTTGAACCCTAGTTGATGGCGGATAAGTCACGCAAGTCATCCGGCATTCAGAGATAAAATACAGCAGCGTGTGGACCATTTTTAGCCCAAGGCAGCTCATCTTATCACCAGTCGAATGTATCGCCCACTGTCAGTCCCTTCGGGATCCATCCCTTATTCATCTTAATAAAGGTGAGGTAATCTAGACTTTTTTGACCTAGGTGACAATACCTCCTGCTGCACTGAAGGTCCTTTCTGACAGGACACTTGAAGCGGGGCAGGCCAGAAGTTCTATCGCAAATTGGGATAGCTCAGGCCACAGGTCAAGCCTGCACACCCAGTAGTCAAGGGGTTCATCGCTCCTCAGAGTGTCGATATCTGCAGTTAAGGCGAGGTAGTCTGCTACCTGTCGGTCGTTCTCTGGGGGTGGACCCCGAAGGGCTGTGGCGATGCGTAGGACTAAGGCTACTTTCACACTAGCGTTCGGGGCTCCGCTTGTGAGCTCCGTTTGAAGGGGCTCACAAGCGGCCCCGAACGCATCCGTCCAGCCCTAATGCATTCTGAGTGGACGCGGATCCGCTCAGAATGCATCAGTCTGGCGGCGTTCAGCCTCCGCTCAGCAAGCGGACACCTGAACGCTGCTTGCAGCGTTCGGGTGTCTGTCTGGCCGTGCGGAGGCGAGCGGATCCGTCCAGACTTACAATGTAAGTCAATGGGGACGGATCCGTTTGAAGATGACACTATATGGCTCAATCTTCAAACGGATCCGCCCCCATTGACTTTCAATGTAAAGTCTGGACGGATCCGTTCAGGCTACTTTCACACTTAGAAATTTTTCTAAGTTATAATGCAGACGGATCCGTTCTGAACGGATACAAACGTCTGCATTATAGGAGCGGATCCGTCTGATGAAACATCAGACGGACCCACTCTGAACGCTAGTGTGAAAGTAGCCTTAAAAAGCTCTGCATGTGATCCTGCTGTGACATCACCCTTATACGCTGTGTAAAGCATACTTTTTAATTTATTTTGGAACTGCTGCATCCTTTCCGACTTCCGGTAATTCGGTAACATTTCAGGCACTTTCTGCTTATACCTGGGGTCTAGTAGAGTTGACACCCAGTACAGGTCATTCTCCTTCAGCCTTTTTATACGAGGGTCCCTCAACAGGCGCGACAGCATGAAAGACCCCATTTGCACAAGGTTGAATGCCGAGCTACTCATGTCCCGTTCCTCGTCCTCAGTGATCTCTCTGAAGGTATGTTCTTCCCCCCAGCCACGTACAACACCACGGGTACCAGATAGGTGACAACGAGCACCCTGGGATGCCTGTTGTGGTTGGTCTTCCTCCTCCTCCTCAAAGCCACATTCCTCCTCTGACTCCTCTTTCTCACACTCCTCTTCCGGCGTTGCCACAGGTCCAGCAAGCGATGCTGATAAGGCTGTTTCTGATAGTGGTGATGGTGACTACAACTCTTCCTCTTCCTCTTCACGCTCATCTACGGCCTGATCCAGCACTCTTCGCAGGGCACACTCCAGGAAGACAAGAAATGGAATGATGTCTCTGATGGTGCCTTTGGTGCGACTGACTAGGTTTGTCACCTCCTCAAAAGGACGCATG
This sequence comes from Bufo bufo, assembly GCF_905171765.1. Lineage (NCBI taxonomy): Eukaryota > Metazoa > Chordata > Amphibia > Anura > Bufonidae > Bufo > Bufo bufo. The sequence goes on along the minus strand of NC_053393.1, from coordinate 284,290,369 downwards.
AGCCTACAGGCATTGCGCATGAGCGTCCAGTAACATACAGGGAGTGCAGAATTATTAGGCAAGTTGTATTTTTGAGGATTCATTTTATTATTGAACAACAACCATGTTCTCAATGAACCCAAAAAACTCATTAATATCAAAGCTGAATATTTTTGGAAGTAGTTTTTAGTTTGTTTTTAGTTTTAGCTATTTTAGGGGGATATCTGTGTGTGCAGGTGACTATTACTGTGCATAATTATTAGGCAACTTAACAAAAAACAAATATATACCCATTTCAATTATTTATTTTTACCAGTGAAACCAATATAACATCTCAACATTCACAAATATACATTTCTGACATTCAAAAACAAAACAAAAACAAATCAGTGACCAATATAGCCACCTTTCTTTGCAAGGACACTCAAAAGCCTGCCATCCATGGATTCTGTCAGTGTTTTGATCTGTTCACCATCAACATTGCGTGCAGCAGCAACCACAGCCTCCCAGACACTGTTCAGAGAGGTGTACTGTTTTCCCTCCTTGTAAATCTCACATTTGATGATGGACCACAGGTTCTCAATGGGGTTCAGATCAGGTGAACAAGGAGGCCATGTCATTAGATTTTCTTCTTTTATACCCTTTCTTGCCAGCCACGCTGTGGAGTACTTGGACGCGTGTGATGGAGCATTGTCCTGCATGAAAATCATGTTTTTCTTGAAGGATGCAGACTTCTTCCTGTACCACTGCTTGAAGAAGGTGTCTTCCAGAAACTGGCAGTAGGACTGGGAGTGGAGCTTGACTCCATCCTCAACCCGAAAAGGCCCCACAAGCACATCTTTGATGATACCAGCCCAAACCAGTACTCCACCTCCACCTTGCTGGCGTCTGAGTCGGACCGGAGCTCTCTGCCCTTTACCAATCCAGCCACGGGCCCATCCATCTGGCCCATCAAGACTCACTCTCATTTCATCAGTCCATAAAACCTTAGAAAAATCAGTCTTGAGATATTTCTTGGCCCAGTCTTGACGTTTCAGCTTGTGTGTCTTATTCAGTGGTGGTCGTCTTTCAGCCTTTCTTACCTTGGCCATGTCTCTGAGTATTGCACACCTTGTGCTTTTGGGCACTCCAGTGATGTTGCAGCTCTGAAATATGGCCAAACTGGTGGCAAGTGGCATCTTGGCAGCTGCCCGCTTGACTTTTCTCAGTTCATGGGCAGTTATTTTGCGCCTTGGTTTTTCCACACGCTTCTTGCGACCCTGTTGACTATTTTGAATGAAACGCTTGATTGTTCGATGATCACGCTTCAGAAGCTTTGCAATTTTAAGAGTGCTGCATCCCTCTGCAAGATATCTCACTATTTTTGACTTTTCTGAGCCTGTCAAGTCCTTCTTTTGACCCATTTTGCCAAAGGAAAGGAAGTTGCCTAATAATTATGCACACCTGATATAGGGTGTTGATGTCATTAGACCACACCCCTTCTCATTACAGAGATGCACATCACCTAATATGCTTAATTGGTAGTAGGCTTTCGAGCCTATACAGCTTGGAGTAAGACAACATGCATAAAGAGGATGATGTGGTCAAAATACTCATTTGCCTAATAATTCTGCACGCAGTGTAGTAACATAGTACATAAGGACGAAAAAAGACATTTGTCCATCCAGTTCGGCCTGTCATCTTGCAAGTTGATCCAGAGGAAGGCAAAAAAACCTGTGAGGTAGAAGCCAATTTTCCTCACTTTAGGGGAATAAAAAATTCCTTCCCGACTCCAATCAGGCAATCAGAATATCTCCCTGGATCAACGACCCCTCTCTAGTAGCTATATCCTGTAATATTATTACACTCCAGAAATACATCCAGGCCCCTCTTGAATTCCTTTATTGTACTCACCATCACCACCTCCTCAGGCAGAGAGTTCCATAGTCTCACTGCTCTTACCGTAAAGAATCCTTTTCTATGTTTGTGTACAAACCTTCTTTCCTCCAAACGCAGAGGATGTCCCCTCGTCACAGTCACAGTCCTGGGGATAAATAGATAATGGGATAGATCTCTATACTGACCCCTGATATATTTCTACATAGTAATTAGATCTCCCCTCAGTCGTCTTTTTTCTAACGTGAATAACCTTAATTTTGATAATCTTTCAGGGTACTGTAGTTGCCCCATTCCAGTTATTACTTTAGTTGCCCTCCTCTGGACCCTCTCCAGATCTGCTATGTCTGCCTTGTTCACTGGAGCCCAGAACTGTACACAGTACTTCATGTGTGGTCTGACTAATGATGTGTAAAGTAGTAGGAATATGTTCTCATCACGGGCATCTATGCCCCTTTTGATGCAACCCATTATCTTATTGGCCTTGGCAGCAGCTGCCTGACACTGGTTTTTGCAGCTTAGTTTGCTGTTTATTAAAATTCCTAGATCCTTTTCCATGAAAGTGTTACCCAGTGTTTTACCATTTAGTATGTACGGGTGACTTGCATTATTCCTTCCCATGTGCATAACTTTACATTTGTCAGTGTTAAACCTCATCTGCCACTTATCTGCCCAAGCCTGCAATTTATCCAGATCCCTCTGTAGTAGTATACTGTCCTCTTCAGTGTTAATTACTTTACACAGTTTAGTGTCATCTGCGAAAATTGATATTTTACTATGCAAGCCTTCTACAAGATCATTAATAAATATATTGAAGAGAATAGGGCCCAATACTGACCCCTGAGGTACTCCACTAATGACAGTGACTCAATCTGAGTGTGTACCGTTAATAACCACCCTCCTTTTTCTCTTTCATTGAGCCAGTTACTTACCCACTTACAGACGTTTTCTCCCAGTCCGAGCATTCTCATTTTATATACTAACCTTTTATGTGGTACAGTGTCAAATGCTTTGGAGAAGTCCAGATATACGACATCTATTGATTCGCCGCTGTCAAGTCTAGAACTTACCTCCTCATAGAAACTGATTAAATTAGTTTGACATGACCGATCCCTCACGAAGCCATGCTGATATGGCGTTATTTGCTTATTTCCGTTAAGATGCTCTAACATAGCATCTCTCAGAAAACCTTCAAACAGTTTACCCACAACAGATGTTAAACTTACCGGCCTATAGTTTCCAGGCTCTGTTTTTGGACCATTTTTGAATATTGGCACCACATTTGCCATGCGCCAATCCTGTGGGACATTCCCTGTCAGTATAGAGTCTGCAAATATCAGAAATAAGGGTCTAGCTATGACATTACTTAATTCCCTTAGGATACGGGGGTGTATGCCATCCGGTCCTGGCGATTTGTCTATTTTAATCTTTTTAAGTCGCTGATGTACTTCTTCCTGGGTCAGATAGGACACTTTTAATGGGGAATTTATTTCAACATTCAGCATTTCATCTGACAGTTTATTTTCCTCAGTGAATACATTAGAGAAAAAAATATTTAACAGCTTTGCTTTCTCCTCGTCGCTCTCTGCGACTCCCCCCTCATTACTCTTTAAAGGGCCGACACCTTCAGATTTATACTTTTTAACATTTATATAATTGAAGAACATTTTAGGGTTAGTTTTACTCTCTTTGGCAATTAATCTCTCGGTCTCTAGTTTGGCCGCTTTTATTTGTTTTTTACATATTTTTTTCCTTATAGTTTTTCAGTGCTTCCGTGCTACCCTCCTGTTTTAGTGTTTTATATGCTTTCTTTTTGTCATTTATTGCTTTCTTTACAGTTCTGTTTATCCACATTGGTTTCTTTTTGTTACTTAACCTTTTATTCCCATACGGTATGTACCTCTCACAATGAGCTTTTAGGATGCTTTCAAAGATATCCCATTTTGTGGCTGTATTTTTTTTTATTTGTGAGGACTTTATGCAATTTAGTTAGGCCTAAACGTGGCAAAAAAATTCCCAGCTCCGCAGAGGCTGTCCTAGCACCCCGGTCATACAAATACTCGTTGACTGCTTTTTCTTGTTGGAGCAGGCGGTCGAATATTAGGAGTGTTGATTTCCAACGTGTTGGGCTGTCGCAAATCAAGCGCCTCACTGGCATGTTGTTTCGCCGCTGGATATCTGAAAAGTGCGCCATGGCCGTGTAGGAACGCCTGAAATGGCCACACACCTTCCTGGCCTGCTTCAGGACGTCCTGTAAGCCTGGGTACTTATGCACAAAGCGTTGTACGATTAGATTACACATATGTGCCATGCACGGCACATGTGTCAACTTGTCCAAATTCAGTGCCAACAAATTGCTTCCGTTGTCACACACCACTTTGCCGATCTCCAGTTGGTGCGGAGTCAGCCACTGATCCACCTGTGCGTTCAGGGCGGACAGGAGTGCTGGTCCGGTGTGACTCTCTGCTTTCAGGCAAGTCAACCCCAAAACGGCGTGACACTGCCGAATCCGGGATGTGGGATAGCCTTTGGGGAGCTGGAGGGGTGCCGTTGATGTGGAGCAAGACGCAGCGGCAGAAGAGGACTCGGCCAAGGAGGTTATGGAAGAGGATGGAGTAGAGGAGGTGGCAGCAGGCCTGCCTGCAAGTCATGGCGGTGTCGCCAACTCCTCTGCAGAGGCACGCATTCCATGCTTGGCAGCCGTCAGCAGGTTTACCCAATGCGCAGTGTAGGTGATATACCTGCCCTGACCGTGCTTTGCAGACCAGGTATCAGTGGTCAGATGGACCCTTGCCCCAACACTGTGTGCCAGACATGCCATTACTTCCTTTTGCACAATCGAGTACAGGTTGGGGATTGCCTTTTGTGCAAAGAAATTTCGGCCGGGTACCTTCCACTGCGGTGTCCCAATAGCTACAAATTTTTTGAAGGCCTCAGACTCCACCAGCTTGTATGGTAAAAGCTGGCGGGCTAAGAGTTCAGACAAGCCAGCTGTCAGACGCCGGGTAAGGGGGTGACTTTGTGACATTGGCTTCTTACGCTCAAACATGTCCTTGACAGACACCTGACTGTGGGCAGATGAGCAGAAACTGCTCAAGGCGAGAGACGGAGTGGCGGATGGTTGAGAGGTGGCAAGGAGGACAGCAGTGGTTGACGTGGTTGAAGATGCTGGACCAGGAGGTGGATGGCGGCTTTGAGTTTGTGTGCTGCTTGTACTCATGTGTTGATCCCATATGCGTTTGTGATGTGCGATCATGTGCCTTCGTAAAGCAGTTGTACCTAGGTGGGTGTTGGACTTCCCACGACTCCGTTTCTTTTGGCACAGGTTGCAAATGGCATCGCTGTTGTCAGAGGCAGACACACAAAAAAAATGCCACACTGCTGAGCTCTGCAATGACGGCATTCTGGTGGTGGCAACAGCATGCGTTGATTGGTGTGCTGTCTGACTGACCCCGGGTGCCGATGCATGCTGTCTGACTGTGCCACTAGCTCCTTGCGACGACCTCCCCCTGCTTCCAACTCGTCTCCTCCTCCTCTCTGTCTCCCCATCTGAACTTTCCCCTTGTTCTTCTCTTCGAGCGGGCACCCACGTGACATCCACGGACACATCGCAGCAGCGGGTACAACATCATCATCATCACACCGTACGTCCATGTGTGTAATGCTGCCTGACTGAGACATATCCCTGTTATCTACATCCTCTGGCAATAATGGTTGCGCATCACTCATTTCTTCCAACTGATGTGTAAATAACTCCTCTGACAGATCAAGTGAAGCAGCTGTGGTGCTAGTGTTGGTGGTGGCGGCAGGCGGGCGAGTGGTAACTTGAGAGGTGCCCGAAGCTAAGCTGGAGGAGGATGGTGCGTCAAGGTTCCGAGCGGAAGCTGTAGAAGATTGGGTGTCCTGTGTTAGCCAGTCAACTATGTCCTCAGAACTTTTCGAGTTCAGGGTACGTGGCGTCTGAACACTGGGCATTATTCTAGGGCCAAAGGGAATCACAGCACCACGACGGCCCCTGCGGCGTGGCCTGCCTCTGCCTGTCATTTTTTTTCCGATTAGTGGTACTATGCATGCAAGCTACTGTGACACCAGATATGAGTGGCACTGTGCACTGGCAGAAGTTGGCAGAGTAGACGCTGTAGGCCTGACACACACGCTTGCAGACAACTAACTGCTATTCAATCTATTACAGTCAAATTTCTATTTTGTTAAAATGTACACTACTGTTACACCAGATATGAGTTGCACTGGTGACACTGTGCCCTGGCAGGGCCTGAAACGCACACGCGTGCAGGCAACTGACTGCTATTATATTACAGTCCAAAAAGTTTTTTTTTGTTGTTTTTTTTTAAATGCAAGCTATTGTGACACCAGATATGAGTGGTGGCACTGGGCAAGTGGGCACAGTATACGCTGTGAGCCTGACACACACGCTGGCAGGCAACTGCAATTAGATTACACCGGGAAAAAAAAAAAAAGCAGACTGATGTTCTAGCCCTAAAAAGGGCTTTTTGGGGTGCTGTCCTTACAGCAGAGATCAGCTGAGTCTTTCAGGACTGTAGTGGACACTGAATACACTAGCCTAGCTATCGATTTCCCTATTAAATCAGCAGCAGCTACACTGTCCCTCCTCTCGCTAAGAATGCAGCTTCCGAATGAATCTAAAATGGATGCTGTCCAGGAGGTGGGAGGGTCTGGGAGGGAGGGTCTACTGCTGATTGGCTGGAATGTGTCTGCTGACTGTGAGGTACAGGGTCAAAGTTTACTCAATGATGACGAATAGGGGGCGGTCCGAACATCGCATATGTTTGCCCGCCGCGGCGAACGCGAACAAGTTATGTTCGCCGGGAACTATTCGGGACATCTCTACGACCACATATGGGGTGTTTCTGTAAACTGCAGAATCAGGGTAATAAATATAGCATTTTGTTTGGCTGTTAACCCTTGCTTTGTTACTGGAAAAAAATTATCAAAATGGAAAATTTGCCAAAATTGGTGATGTAAGTTGACCAAAAAATACTTTTTTTGCACTTTTTTTTACCTTGTTCATCTGATGGGTTAGGTCATGGGGTATTTTTATAGAGTAGATTCTTATGGACGCAGCGATACCTAATATGTCTACTTTTTTAAAATGTATTTAGATTTTACAGTATATTATCCTTTTATAAACCAAATTAAATATCTTGGTCAAATGCCAACTTTGTATAAAAAAATGGGAAAAGTTGTCTTTTGCCAAGATATTTCTCTCACCCAGCATGGGTATATGTAAAATGACACACCAAAACACATTGCCCAACTTCTCCTGAGTGCGGAGATACCACATGTGTGACACTTTTTTGCAGCCTAGGTGGGCAAAGGGGCCCACATTCCAAAGAGCACCTTTCGGATTTCACCGGCCATTTTTTACACATTTTGATTTCAAACTACTTACCACACATTTGGGCCCCTAGAATGCCAGGGAAGTATAACTACCCCACAAGTGACCCCATTTTGGAAAGAAGACACCCCAAGGTATTCTGTGAGGGGCATGGCGAGTTCATAGAATTTTTTATTTTTTGTCACAAGTTAGCGGAATATGATGATTTTTTTTATTTTTATTTTTTTTCTTACAAAGTCTCATATTCCACTAACTTGTGACAATAAATAAAAACTTCCATGAACTCACTATGCCCATCAGCGAATACCTTGGTGTGTCTTCTTTCCAAAATGGGGTCACATGTGGGGTAGTTATACTGCTCTGGCATTCTAGGGGCCCAAATGTGTGGTAAGTATTTTGAAATCAAAATCTGTAAAAAATGGCCGGTGAAATCCGAAAGGTGCTCTTTGGAATGTGGCCCCCTTTGCCCACCTAGGCTGCAAAAAAGTGTCACACATGTGGTATCTCCGTACTCAGGAGAAGTTGGGCAATGTGTTTTGGGGTGTCATTTTACATATACCCATGCTGGATGAGAGAAATATCTCGGCAAAAAACAACTTTTCCCATTTTTTTTATACAAAGTTGGCATTTGACCAAGATATTTATCTCACCCAGCATGGGTATATGTAAAATGACACCCCAAAACACATTCCCCAACTTCTCCTGAGTACGGCGATACCACATGTGTGACACTTTTTTGCAGCCTAGATGCGCAAAGGTGCCCAAATTCCTTTTAGGAGGGCATTTTTAGACATTTGGATCCCAGACTTCTTCTCACGCTTTAGGGCCCCTAAAAAGCCAGGGCAGTATAAATACCCCACATGTGACCCCATTTTGGAAAGAAGACACCCCAAGGTATTCAATGAGGGGCATGGCGAGTTCATAGAAAAAATGAGCTCCGCCCAACATCCATACCCACTTAGCCCGTATTCCCTGGCAAACCAGATTTATCCATTCACATCAATCGATGTGGATGAATAAATCATTGCCGGGATTTTTTTATTTTATATATATATATATATATATATATACACAAAGTGTTTGCCAAAGCATATGAACACCGCCACCTCCTCAGCTCATATGCCTCGGCAAACGTATCTTTTACTGCAGAGGAGAAATCTCGTCTTGCAGCGCCGCATACACCGACTTGTGTGTAATCTGACAGCAGCGCAATGCTTCTGTCAGAATGCACATCAGTGCTGCAGCTAGTCGATCGGTTGGTCCACCTGGAAGGTAAAAAAAACAAAACAAAAAAGAAAAAACCAGGCGGCAACGCAATAAATTTTATTAACTTTATAATAACTTTTGAACGGAACATATAAACTTTTTTTTTACTTTTTGAACTGAAGTTAACTTTTTTGCTTACTGGTGTTTTTTTTTTTTTTCCTTTTATAGGACAAACCTCTTCTTCCCCATGGGACAATGTGCAAAGCGCAAATCGCCCAAAGATGTGGCGAAGTACATTATGCACTTTATCCCAGGTGAAAGGAGAGGTTTGCAGCAGCTGTGAGTAAAAGGGCCCTAATAGCCCTGTGTGCCTATCCTGTGAGATGCAATCCCTATGCTAAGTGTACCTGTGTGTGGTACTTCCGGAAACACTCTCCAAAGCATAGGGCAGGGTGGTCAGGACAGAAATAGCGGGTGTCACGCCTTATTCCACTCCTGCTACAGACACAACATCTTTTTCGGGGTGACGGTTGGGTTGAGGTACCAGGAACGACACTGGGGAAATGTCGCTCGTGTAGACGGCTAACTACACTGGTGGATGGGGTGGATGGGGCCACGGAACCTTCTGGATACAGGAGGTTCTCGATGATCTCTTCCTGAAATTTGAGAAAGGATCCCGTTCTCCCAGCCTTACTGTAGAGAACAAAACTATTATATGTAGCCAATTGAATTAAATATACAAACACCTTCTTATACCAGTGTCTGGTGCGTCGGGAAACTAAATACGGAGACAACATCTGGTCATTGAAGTCCACCCCTCCCATGAGCAAATTATAGTCGTGGACACAGAGGGGCTTTTCAATGACACGGGTTGCTCGCTCAATTTGTATTGTCGTGTCTGCGTGAATGGAGGAGAGCATGTAAACGTCACGCTTGTCTCTCCATTTCACCGCAAGCAGTTCTTCGTTACACAAGGCAGCCCTCTCCCCCCCTGCAAGACGGGTGGTAACGAGCCATTGGGGAAGCCCACGCGACTAGTTCGCCCGGTGCCACAGCAGCCAATCTGTTCTAGGAACAAATGCCTGAAGAGGGCCACACTTGTGTAGAAATTGTCCACATAAAGATGGTACCCCTTGCCAAATAAGGGTGACACCAAGTCCCAGACTGTCTTCCCACTGCTCCCCAGGTAGTCAGGGCAACCGACCGGCTCCAGGGTCTGATCTTTTCCCTCATAGATCCGAAATTTGTGGGTATAGCCTGTGGCCCTTTCACAGAGCTTATACAATTTGACCCCATACCGGGCACGCTTGCTTGGGATGTATTGTTTGAAGCCAAGGCGCCCGGTAAAATGTATTAGGGACTCGTCTACGCAGATGTTTTGCTCTGGGGTATACAAATCTGCAAATTTCTGGTCGAAGTGGTCTATGAGGGGCCGAATTTTGTGGAGCCGGTCAGAAGCTGGGTGGCCTCTGGGACGGGAGGTGGTGTTGTCGCTAAAGTGCAGGAAACGCAGGATGGTCTCAAAACGTGCCCTGGACATAGCAGCAGAGAACATGGGCATGTGATGAATCGGGTTCGTGGACCAATATGACCGCAATTCATGCTTTTTGGTTAGACCCATGTTGAGGAGAAGGCCCAGAAAAATTTTAATTTCGGAAACTTGGACTGGTTTCCACCGGAAAGGCTGGGCATAATAGCTTCCCGGGTTGGCGGATATAAATTGTGTGGCATACCGGTTTGTCTCTGCCACGACTAAGTCCAAGAGCTCCGCAGTCAAGAACAGCTCAAAAAATCCCAGGGCCGAACCGATCTGAGCTGTCTCAACCCGAACTCCAGACTGGGCGATGAAAGGGGGAACTAATGGTGCGGCTGAAGTTGGGGACTGCCAATCAGGATTTGCCAGCACCTCAGGGACTCTAGGGGCTCTACGGGCCTGTCTGTGCGGTGGATGCGACGGGGTAACTACTGCATGTGCCACCGTACCAGCTTCAACTGCCCTTCTGGTGCTCGCCACTTCACCATGTTGTACGGCAGTGCTGGTACTAGGTCCAGGGAGGGCTGCGCTGCTGGTGTATGCCTCACCACGTGATCCGACAGCACCAGCCCCACTCTGCTGCTCTTGAAGCGGATCCTGCGCAACCTGTGGTCTAGCGACACGGGGCCGGGTACGCCTGGTACTATCAGGGACCTCCACCTCCTCGTCCGAACTTTGGGTCAGACTGCCACTGCTTTCTACAGGTTCATATTCTGACCCGCTAGATTCGTCAGATGAGGGTTCCCATTCCTCATCCGACTGGGTCAGAATCCTGTAGGCCTCTTCAGAAGAATACCCCCTGTTTGACATTTGGACTACTAAATTTAGGGGTATTCCCTGAGACTACCCAAGAAAAAAAGCAAGCCTGTCTTACAAAGGGAAGGCTAGCGATATCAAAACTGATTTTTTTTATCGCCGCAGCGCTTGGAAAGTGATTGTGCAGTGATCAAAAAAATATATATTTTTTGTCACTGCGGCGGGGCGGGTGTGGGTGAACGCACGTGTGGGCGACCGATCAGGCCTGATCGGGCAAACACTGCGTTTTGGGTGGAGGGCGAGCTAAGGTGACACTAATACAATTATAGATCTGACTGTGATCAGTTTTGATCACTTACCGATACTATAAAAGTACAAATGCTGATTAGCGATACGCTAATCAGCGAATCAGTGACTGCGGTGCAGTGGGCTGGGTGCTAACTGACGCTAAACTACCTAACCAAGGGGCCTAAACTATCCTAAAACCTAACAGTCAATACCAGTGAAAAAAAAAAGTGACAGTTTACACTGATCACTTTTTTCCTTTCACTAGGTGATTGACAGGGGCGATCAAGGGGTGATCAAGGGGTTAATTCGGGTGATGGGGGTGATCTTGGGCTAATGTGAAGTGTTTGGTGCTACTCACTGTGATGTCTGCTCCTCTGCTGGAACCAACCTACGAAAAGGACCAGCAGAGGAGCAGACAAGCCATTTAACACATATTTACAAATTTTTGGGAAAACCGCCAGCCTGCCAGCCACGATCATTGGCTGGCAGGCTGATGACGAACTTGTCCTCTAACTTTTGCCGGCCCGCGATGCGCATACGTGGGCCGGCTTTGAGCGAAATCTCGCGTCTCGCGAGATGACGCGTATATGCGTGACTCTGCGCAGGGCTGCCGCCTCCGGAACACGATCCTGCGTTAGGCGGTCCGGAGGCGGTTAAAGAGGCGTTAACTGTTAAGGGGTCAGGGGCCACTATTAAAGGGGAAACTGCTGTGGAGGTCACTGTTAAGGCAGCAGGGTACTGTGAGGTCACTGTTAAGGGAGCGGGGTACTGTGGTGTATTTTACATTTAGTCTGAGACTACTGGTTGCCTGCTCTTGACATGTGCATTTTTTGTTTTGTGATATTTCTTTTGTAAAAATTAACTTTTATTATTCCTACATTTAATAAATGGTGAAAACTTATAACTAACCTACTTAAATTAATTTAAAACTCTCTGCAGTGGACCCTTGGTGTGCTTGGCTAAGGCTACTTTCACACGAGCGTTCGGGTGTCCGCTCGTGAGCTCCGTTTGAAGGGGCTCACGAGCGGCCCCGAACGCATCCGTCTGGCCCTAATGCATTCTCAGTGGAGTCGGATCCACTGAGAATGCATCCGCCTGCCAGCGCTCAGCCTCCGCTCCGCTCAGTGAGCGGACACCGGAACGCTGCTTGCAGCGTTCGGGTGTCCGCCTGGCCGTGCGGAGGCGAGCGGATCCGTCCAGACTTATAATGGAAATCAATGGGGACGGATCCGCTTGAAGATGACACTATATGGCTCAATCTTCAAGCGGATCCGTTTCCCATTGACTTTCAATGTAAAGTCTGAACGGATCCGCTCAGGCTACTTTCTGACTTAGAAAATTTTCTAAGTTATAATGCAGACGGATCCGTTCTGAACGGATGCAAACGTCTGCATTATCGGAGCGGATCCGTCTGATGAAACATCAGACGGATCCGCTCCGAACGCTAGTGTGAAAGTAGCCTTAGCGTGTTTTCTCTAATACCAGCCATTTGGCAGTAGCAGCTGTAAGGCTACTTTCACACCTGCGTTAGGTGCGGATCCGTCTGGTATCTGCACAGACGGATCCGCACCTATAATGCAAACGCTTAGATCCGTTCAAAACGGATCCGTTTGCATTACCATGATAATCCAAACGGATCCGTTTTGACTTTACATTGAAAGTCAATGGGGGACAGATCCGTTTGAAAATTGAGCCATATTGTGTCAACTTCAAACGGATCCGTCCCCATTGACTTACATTGTAAGTCTGGACGGATCCGTTTGCCTCCGCACGGCCAGGCGGACACCCGAACGCTGCAAGCTGCGTTCAGGGGTCCGCCTGCTGAGCGGAGCGAAGGACAAACGGTGCCAGACTGATGCATTCTGAGCGGATCCGCATCCACTCAGAATGCATTAGGGCTGGACGGATCCGTTCGGGGCCGCTTGTGAGAGCCTTCAAACGGAACTCACAAGCGGAGCCCCGAACGCTAGTGTGAAAGTAGCCTTACTTAAACTGGCTATCTATTTATTTTCACTGTCTACTTAGACAGATACTTTGTGTCTGCTAGTGTTTGTAGCAGTGGCTTGCTATACTGCCTGCAGGCTATACAGTGTTAGTGCCTTTTGACACTGTATTGTAACATTCTAACTCTTGTTGTTAGTTATACATTTGCTGCGCTAAATGCCTGCCACCTATCTACTTTCATTTATTCGTTCGATTTAGATTCTGATGGCGGCGCAGTCACTTGCTATGCTACCTGCTCGCTACTCGGTAGCTTGCACACTATCTGGGTCCGCTGTAGCCTAAAATCTTAAACGCTGCCCCCCGACATGTTTCGCCATATACATGGCGTCCTCAGGGGATCGGGCAGTCTGTACAGAGATTGACGTTGCCGGGTGTATTTAAAAGCTCCTATTTGTGTGACGCGATAAGCTTTTAGCGAATAGCTTTACTCCTTATTGAATTTGTCCCTATTGTTTATTTCTTGATAGGCCATTCAATTCGCTTAGTCCTGACGTCAGTATTCACGCGATCTTGCTCTGATCACGCGCATGTCTCCATACTTAGGACTTTTAGCTGGTTCCGATCTGTGGACTGATCTGCAGATATTTAGAGCAGTATAATCTTACTTCTTTATTGATTTGAGTAATTTATATAATGCTCTTATCTTTTGTTAGCAGGTAGACACTTTACCTACTGGGAAGTTAGCTGATCCTTTTGTGATTTTTACTTGTTTAGAATCTATGGGATTAGTGCGACAGTGCACTGCGCATGTCTTTATACTTAGAATTTTCTCTCCCTTTTATTATACTTCTTGTTTCTCTGCGCATGCCTCTATACTTAGATGTTTTTTGCCTTTTCTTTTTTCTTTTTCCTTCTTTTTTGCGCATGTCTCTATACTTAGATGGTTTTTGCTTTCTCTTTTTTCTTTTTTGGGGTGGCATGTATGATGCCTTCATTCTGGTGTCATTTGTTTGGCGCTAGACCCCCCAGTCTAAATTTACACCACCTTTCACAAAATATAATAATATCTAGACATTCGTAGACCTAGTGACTATAGAATTACAAACAATTAAAGGGAAAAAGTCACAAATCGGCAATAATTTAAGTAATAAAGAAAAGAAAGCGTTGCAGGAATTGACAGAAAATAAAAACTTGGAAATAAAACCGTCAGACAAAGGGGGCAACATAGTGATAATGGAGAAATCAGAGTATAAAAGAATGGTCATGGACCTTCTAAAAGACAAAAATACCTATAAAAAATTACAGACTTACCCTACCATCAAATATTTACAAGAACTGAAGAGCATGCTACAACAAGCAAAAGAAAATAACTTGATCACTAAAGAAGAGTTCAAAGTCATGTACAAACCGAATCCAGTGCTTGCAACGTTTTATGCTATCCCCAAGATACACAAAAAAACGACACCCAGTCCCAGGGAGACCTATAGTATCCGGAAATGAGAGTTTGTGTGAGGGGATAAGTGGCTATGTCGATGAGGTGATATCCCCATTTGTCCCTAGTCTGACATCACATCTAAGAGACACCAAAGACGTATTGACCAAATTGCAGAATATACATGTAGAAAAGGGAACCTCACTAGCAAGCCTAGACGTAGAGGCGCTATATACCAGCATACAGCATTCCAAAGGCATAGATGCAGTCAAATACTATCTAGACACAAGAGGCACCCAGTATAAAGATCATAATGAGTTTGTTTTGTCACTTTTAGGTTTTCTACTCACTCACAATTATTTTGTTTTTGATGGGGATTATTATTTACAGATCACTGGCACCGCAATGGGCACGAAATGCGCACCAAATTTCGCAAATCTTTTTTTAGGGTGGTGGGAGGACAGAATTGTGTTCACAGAAGCACACAGCCATTACACTAAATATATCACATACTGGGGTTGTTATATTGACGACGTCATAATACTGTGGGAAGGTGCACAAGAAGAATTCTATGAATTTATTAAAATTCTCAACATAAACACAATTGGTTTAAAATTCACAGGTGAAATAGATAAAAACAGACTCAACTTTCTGGATGTAGCCCTCAGCCTTTCAGAGAATGGAACCATAATAACAGAAATCTACAGAAAGCCCACGTCAAGCAATAGTCTCCTCCACTGGTCAAGTTACCACCCAAGACCTCTGAAAAGAGGAATTCCAGTAGGCCAGTATTTTAGAGCGAGAAGGAATTGCTCAACAGAGGATGGCTTCGAACGTGAAAGCAAAATCCTATATCAGAAATTTTTGGAACGAGGTTACCCAAAAAAAGTTCTACATAAAGCGTATCGGAAGGCGAAAGAAAAGGACAGAAATGATCTTCTATTGGATCGGGAAAGAGTAAGTAGTAACAAAATAGTGCGCTGTATTGGTACATTTGACATCAAACACCAAGAAGTCAGTAATATTCTAAAAAAATACTGGAATATTTTAAGACTGGACGAAGATATTAAGAGTGTTATCACTAAATACCCCTCAATTACATACAGGAGGGGAACAAATCTCAGAGAACAGCTCGTACATAGCCATTTCCGGAGCGACCCCCAACAAATAGAAAAAACTACATGGCTAACCACAAAAGGGTCCTACCCATGTGGAGATTGCCAATTCTGCAGCAGAATGCTAGTATGCAAAGAATTTAAAAATCCGGCTGACCACAAAAAGTATAAAATTGCCCACTATATAAACTGCAAAACAACAGGGGTGGTGTATGCGATACAATGCAGCTGCCCCAAAATCTATGTGGGCAAAACTGTACAAGCACTCCGGAGAAGAATATCAAAACATCTGAGTGATATTAATCTAAAAACAGACACTACACTTTCTAGACACATACAAGCAGAACATGGCGGCAAAAGTGATAGTTTGAAAATATGGGGGATAACCAAAATTAAACCAGGCCCTAGACAGGGTGACATAGACAGAAAATTACAGCAGGAAGAAACCCGCTGGATATACAGACTCAAAAGCCTTTCACCCCAGGGCCTAAATGAAGGTTTCACTTATGCATCATTCCTGTAAAAATTTGAATAATAAAACCTAATCGGAAAAAGGAGAAAATTCAAACGAAATAAATGACATCTGACCTCCTTGAATAAAATAACAGAGAAGTGGCGAAAAATAAAACAAACTAAGACCCTCAAAATCTAATCAAAAAGAAATCATACTAAGTATATTACCTCCTAATGGATCCGGAAGTGTGGACTGACCTGTAAGATAAACAAGAGAAATAATAATTAAAATACAATTAAACATATATATAAAACTAATGAAATCGATTAAAATAATAATAACATGTAATAATAATACAGTTAAGAATAGGGAAATAGAATATCCAAATAAAATCAAGGTAAATCAGCCAAGTACTAGAATAAGCGCCAAACAAATGACACCAGAAGGCATCATACATGCCATCCCAAAAAAGAAAAAAGAGAAAGCAAAAACCATCTAAGTATAGAGACATGCGCAAAAAAGAAGGAAAAAGAAAAGGCAAAAAACATCTAAGTATAGAGACATGTGCAGAGAAACAAGAAGTATAATAAAAGGGAGAGAAAATTCTAAGTATAAAGACATGCGCAGTGCACTGTCGCACTAATCCCATAGATTCTAAACAAGTAAAAATCACGAAAGGATCAGCTAACTTACCAGTAGGTAAAGTGTCTACCTGCTAACAAAAGATAAGAGCATTATATAAATTACTCAAATCAATAAAGAAATAAGATTATACTGCTCTAAATATCTGCAGATCGGAACCAGCTAAAAGTCCTAAGTATGGAGACATGTGCGTGATCAGAGCAAGATCGCGTGAATACTGACGTCAGGACTAAACGAATAGAATGGCCTATCAAGAAATAAACAATAGGGACAAATTCAATAAGGAGTTAAGCTATTCGCTAAAAGCTTATTGCGTCACACAAATAGGAGGTTTTAAATACACCCGGCAACGTCAATCTCTGTACAGACTGCCCGATCCCCTGAGGACGCCATGTATATGGCGAAACATGTCGGGGGGCAGCGTTTAAGATTTTAGGCTACAGCGGACCCAGATAGAGTGTGCAAGCTACCGAGTAGCGAGCAGGTAGCATAGCAAGTGACTGCGCCGCCATCAGAATCTAAATCGAACGAATAAATGAAAGTAGATAGGTGGCAGGCATTTAGCGCAGCAAATGTATAACTAACAACAAGAGTAGAATGTTACAATACAGTGTCAAAAGGCACTAACACTGTATAGCCTGCAGGCAGTATAGCAAGCCACTGCTACAAACACTAGCAGACACAAAGTATCTGTCTAAGTAGACAGTGAAAATAAATAGATAGCCAGTTTAAGTAACAGCTGCTACTGCCAAACGGCTGGTATTAGAGAAAACACGCTAAGCCAAGCACACCAAGGGTCCACTGCAGAGAGTTTTAAATTAATTTAAGTAGGTTAGTTATAAGTTTTCACCATTTATTAAATGTAGGAATAATAAAAGTTAATTTTTACAAAAGAAATATCACAAAACAAAAAATGTCAAGAGCAGCAAAACAAAATAAATGTCAAGAGCAGGCAACCAGTAGTCTCAGACTAAATGTAAAATACAATAATAAGTGCCTCCACGTGTGCAGGGTATACACAAGTGTAATATGGGTACTGTGGTGGTCACTGTTAAGGGAGTGGGGTGTTGTGAAACTCACTGTTAAAGGGGCGGGCTGCTGTGAAGGTCACATTTTAAAGTGGCGGGGCATTGTGGGGGGGGGTCACTGTTAAGGGGTTGGGTACTGTGGAGTTCAGTGTTAAAGGGGTGGGGTGCTGTATGGGTCACTGTTATGGGGGATACTGTTGATATCTTTTAACGGCACACACAAAAATTAAATGAAATAGATGAAATATATCCGTGCAAAGCCTGGTCCTTCTGCTAGTTAAAGGGAACCTGTCATGTGGATATTTGATTATAATCTAACTAATTATATACAATCATTAACTACTAAAAAGTACCTTAGATGTATTCACTTACTGGTGTGACAGATGGTTACCTCAATATACACGCAAAGATGCCACATGCCGCATGCTAATGAGCTGATTTGAGTCCAGCGTGATGTCATTGAGTCCAGCGTTTATTTAATTGACAGCTATAGTCACTCCCCTGCCCACCTGCTGCTGATTCATATGGAAAATAACTGTCAATCAGCAGCAGGTAGGCGGGGAAAGTCAGGAGCTCTTAAATATTTATGACTCATCATTATCAGCTGGAGCTTTTCAATACAAGATGTTGGCAGATTGACTGGGTCAATTAAAGAAAGTGACCCAGCATTTTGCTAAGAGAATCAGTCACTTATTTATGTTGCCCTTAGTTAGGACACCATAAAACTGGTGACAGGTTCCCTTTAAGTAATATTAGGTAAAGAGAGGTTTTGGATAATCTATAGCTAGATCACCTATATTTATAAAGTACACAGAAGGTTGGAGTGGTGATCTTAATTAAAATGGAACTTGTAATTGATACAAATAGAAAAAAGTCCCTAAATTTAACACATATTATCAATCTCGTGTACAATGACACATTCAATTATTGGTACACGGTGGCACCTTAAGTATAACCGGTTGTCCTACCGTAACACAGGTGTCTTCCGGTCTTTGCAGATGTTCAGTAGATGTTGATCTTGCTGAGAATTTTTTTTTGGGCAGGAACCAGATGGGAGTGATGGTGGGCTCTAAGTCCCTATATCACCCTAGGATAGAGGTGCTAACGTGACCCTGATTTCCTAACCATGGAGCACCCGTCCTGAAAAGAAAGACTCCGTCCGGAACCTTGCCCTTACGCTACTTGGCCCTGTTGTGCCCTAGTGCATGTTTCATGTAACAATCATCAGGGCATAAATCACATAGAGTGTTGATCTAGATCAGTAGTGCCCAACCATTTTTCGTCTGAGGGCCGCACTAGACATGGTATAAATTTTGCGGGCCAGAACCAGGTAGCTTTGCCAGAAAGGGAAGAAATGCAAATTAGCGCTTAACAAGCTTTGCCTCTAATGCCACAAGATGTAAGGCAGCTATCCTATAAGTCAATATTCAGCTCTTAAAATAAGCCTTGAGACATGACTTGGATATTAAATAAGCCAGCACCTCATCTGCAGACAGCTGTTTCGGGATAATTGCCCCTCATCAGTGCAGAGCAGAGAGTACTGGCTTAACTGGGTAGGAGGCCTGTGTCCGAGCAAGGGGGGAACTAACTCTCCTTAGGGACAGAGCACCTTAATCAGTGTGAGGAGACTTATAGGCCATACATGCTCCTCTGGAATTCTGGGAGGAAAGAAATGCAAATGAGCTCTTAACAAGCTTTGCCTCTAATGCCACCAGATGTAAGGCAGCTATCCTATAAAGTCAATATTCAGCTCTTAAAATAAGCCTTGAGACATGACTTGGATATTAAATAAGCCAGCACCTCATTTGCAGACAGCTGTTTCGGGGTGATTGCCCCTCATCAGTGCAGAGCAGAGAGTACTGGCTTAACTGGGTAGGAGGCCTGTGTCCGAGCAAGGGGACACAGGCCGCCTACCCAGTTAAGCCAGTACTCTCTGCTCTGCACTGATGAGGGGCAATCCCCCCGAAACAGCTGTCTGCAAATGAGGTGCTGGCTTATTTAATATCCAAGTCATGTCTCAAGGCTTATTTTAAGAGCTGAATATTGACTTATAGGCAATTAGAGGCAAAGCTTGTTAAGAGCTCATTTGCATTTCTTCCCTCCCAGAATTCCAGAGGAGCATGTATGGCCTATAAGTCTCCTCACACTGATTAAGGTACTCTCTCCCTAAGGAGAGTTAGCTCCCCCCTTGCTTTGCCAGAACGAAATGCAAACACTGTGAGGGGGCACATGTGAGCATTACTAAAATACATAATATGTAGGCCTTCAGATTCTGTTGAAAGACCACACAAAAATGTCTTGTATGCAGCACTTTTGTGTCCGGTAAAAAGACAGGATCCCATCATAGTCGGTGGAGTCTGTACAGCTTCTTCCCTGTGGGGTTACAGAAGGAGGGTGGAGCAGGGTCACTAGCGAGGTGACAGGAGGAGGGGAGGAGGGTCACTAGTGGGGTGACAGGAGGAGGAGGGAGCACGGTCACTAGTGAGGTGACAGGAGGAGGGGGGAGCAGGGTCACTAGTGGGGTGACAGGAGGAGGGGGAAGCAGGGTCACTAATGGGGTGACAGGAGGAGGGTAAAGCATCATCACTAGTGGGGTGACAGGAGGAGAGGGAAGCAGGGTCACTAGTGGGGTGACAGGAGGAGGGGGAGCAGGGTCACTAGTGGGGTGACAGGATGAGGAGGGAGCAGGGTCACTAGCGAGGTGACAGGAGGAGGTGGGAGCAGGGTCACTAGCGGGGTGACAGGAGGAGGGGGGGAGCAGGGTCACTAGTTAGGTGACTGAAGGAGGGGGAGTAGGGTCACTAGTGAGGTGACAGGAGGAGGGGGAGCAGGGTCACTAGTGGAGTGACAGGTAGAAGGGGGAGCAGGATCACTAGTGGGGTGACAGGAGGAGGGGGGAGCAGGGTCACTAGTGGGGTGACAGGAGGAGGGAGCAGGGTCACTAGTGGGGTGACAGGAGGAGGGGGAAGCAGGGTCACTAATGGGGTGACAGGAGGAGGGGGGAGCAGGGTCACTAGTGAGGTGACAGGAGGAGGGAGCAGGGTCACTAGTGGGGTGACAGGAGGAGGGGGAGCAGGGTCACTAGTGGGGTGACAGGAGGAGGGGGGAGCAGGGTCACTAGTGTGGTGACAGGAGGAAGGGGGGAGCAGGGTAACTAGTGGGGTGACAGGAGGAGGGTGAAGCAGGATCACTAGTGGGGTGACAGGAGGATAGGGGAGCAGGGTTACTAGTGGGGTGACAGGAGGAGGGGGAAGCAGGGTAACTAGTGGGGTGACAGGAGGAGGGTGAAGCAGGATCACTAGTGGGGTGACAGGAGGAGAGGGGAGCAGGGTTACTAGTGGGGTGACAGGAGGAGAGGGAAGCAGGGTCACTAGTGGGGTGACAGGAAGAGGGGGAAGCCTAAAGATATAAGGCTGTATAGGGTGCTGGGAAGTCTCTTGATATGCAGCTCCCAGACCAGTGTGCCGCGATACGTCCTAAAGCTGTCATGTAGCCTGGCTAAGGACGTTCGCCCACGCTGTTTTAAACATACCTACGCCTCAGAACGAGGCTTGGAGCGCAGCGCAGTTACGTGGAGGCGGCGGTCCACGCAACCGCACATGCGCAGTCCCCGCTGGAGATGCGCAGCGCTTATAGGACTAAACAATGCAGACTGACGTAGCCAGTCAGGCATACGTCATTGCAAGCGGCCATGGATTGTGTCATCAACACATTTGCTGCGATGGCCATGGTTGAACCTGTTGCCATGCAACCGGGACTGTTTATGGCAACGATCAATGGGTCAGCGCTATCATAAACATAAGACAGCGCTCCTACTATAAGGCATTTTGTGGCAGTCAGATAAAGAAAAAAAGGTCTACTGATCTAGGAGGCCCACACACAGGGCCATGATCAAACAGAGGTGTACAGAAAATATCCCACCTCAAAAGGTTCGGGTGGGCTGACACATCAGGCAATATAGATTAAAAAATTTTTGCCTATAAGGTTTGCACCATAATAGCAATATCCTGGTTAGGAAGGTCCAGTATGTGACATTGGGCTAGTTATTAATGGTCCCATATCCTTGTCAGATAAAAGAGCCGTAGCAAAGCTGTTCATTTAGGCCTAAGGGGGCTATGGTACGCAGAGTATGGATCCATCTGGCTTCATGTTGAAGGAGTAAACGGTCCCAGTCCCCTCCCCGTATCGGAGGGGGGACAACCTCAATGCCTGTGGCTTTAATGCTTTGGGGGTCCCCATGATGAAACTCCTGTATATGGTGAGATACAGCTGTATCTCTCTTATTGGAGATTTCCCCAAAATGTTCGCCAATCCGTCTGCGTAGTTCTCTCTTTGTTTTCCCTATGTACTCCATAGGGCACTCACATGTTATTTTATAAATAACGCCTCGAGTCCTGAACATTTGGGGGATATCTCCAATAAGAGAGATACAGCTGTATCTCGCCATATACAAGAGCATCATCATGGGGACCCCCAAAGCATTAAAGCCACTGGCATTGAGGTTGTCCCCCCTCCGATACGGGGAGGGGACTGGGACCATGTACTCCTTCAACATGAAGCCAGATGGATCCATACTCTGCGTACCATAGCCCCCTTAGGCCTAAATGAACAGCTTTGCTACGGCTCTTTTATCTGACAAGGATATGGGACCATTAATAACTAGCCCAATGTCACATACTGGACCTTCCTAACCAGGATATTGCTATTATGGTGCAAACCTTATAGGCAAAATTCTTTTTTATCTATATTACCTGATGTGTCGGCCCACCCGAACCTTTTGAGGTGGGATATTTTCTGTACACCTCTGTTTGATCATGGCCCTGTGTGTGGGCCTCCTAGATCAGTAGATATTTTTCTCTTTATCTGACTGCCACAAAATGCCTTATAGTAGGAGCGCTGTCTTATGTTTATGATAGCGCTGACCCATTGATCGTTGCCATAAACAGTCCCGGTTGCATGGCAACAGGATCAACCATGGTCATTGCAGCAAATGTGTCTGGGGCTGATGACAATCCATGGCCGCTTGCAATGATGTATGCCTGACTGGCTACGTCAGTCTGCATTGTTTAGTCATATAAGCGCTGCGGATCTCCAACGGGGACTGCTCGTTCTGAGGCGTAGGTATGTTTAAAACAGCACGGTCGAGCGTCCTTAGCCAGGCTACATCACAGCTTTAGGACGTATCGCGGCACACTGGTCTGGGAGCCGCATATCAAGAGACTTCCCAGCACCCTATACAGCCTTATATCTTTAGGCTTGTGTTAGCCCTGATATCCAGTAGGCTACCATCTGTATTTGATGTAAGTGTCTTTTGCTTGTACATTGAATATCCTCAGTGTCAATTATTGAATCATCTAGAAGATCAACACTCTATGCCATTTATGCCCTGCTTGATTGCACAATACTCCCCTGATGATTGTTACATGAAACATGCATGTAGGGATCAGCTGCACTAGGGCACAGCAGGGCCAAGTAGCGTAAGGGCAAGGTTCCGGACAGGGTCGTTCTTTTCAGGACGAGTACTCCGTGGTTAGGACATCAGGGTCACGTTAGCACCCTATCCTAGGGTGATATAGGGACTTAGAGCCCACCACTCCCATTTGGTTCCTGCCAAAAACAATTTTCTCAGCAAGATCAACATCTACTGAACATCTGCAAAGACCGGAAGACACCTGGTTATACTTCAGGTGACACCGTCTACCAATAATTTAATATGTCATTGTACACCAGATTGATAATATGTGTTAAATTTAGGGACTTTTTTCTATTTGTATCAATTAAAAGTTACGTTTTAATTAAGATCACCACTCCAACCTTCTGTGTACTTTAAGTAATATTAGATCACATGAAAATTTGTTAGCAATAAGTTCATATTTGGAGCGGAAATCATTGTCTTGCATATACATGGTAGGTTGGCAGTGAGTCCGCATGTGTCTTGGAATTCGATGAGCTTTTTAATACTCACTCAAAGTAATCAAATGCAATAATTCTTTTCCTAGCTTTTTCATAATTCCTTTTTGTGTCTAGGACCATTGGGGTAACTAGAAAACTTGTAGATGTAGGACCACAAAAGAAAACTGGCCAGAGCTTCCTACACCCTCCTAAAATGGGATGCTATGCTTGTTTGAACTGTATTAATTGTACATACATTAATAAAGGCAACGAAGAAAAAATATAGAATCAATTTTTAACTTGTGACACAACATACGTCCTTTATTATATGTCGGTGAAACCACGTTGGATTTCAAAACATGCCTCAATCAGCACAGATACACCATACGCAAAAAACTTATGGATCTCAGAACATGGACATAGTGAAAATGACATTAAATGCATGCTCATTGACCATATTCCTATTTCTCGCAAAGGTGGCATTAGCTTTGAAAAAACGAGAAATGGAATGGATTATGAAACTTAATACACTCAGACCACAGAGACTAAATATAGATTTTAAGCCATGGATCTGTATGTGATCATGTCCCTCTGCTGCTTTTTAATCTTGAAGTTTGACATATTGTAACTGTATCTTTGGTGCTATTTACTTGACATTTTTTTTTTCTTATAATCTTTTCTCATCTCTTGCAGAAAGAAAACGACAGTGAACACAAAATAATGTAAAACCAGCATTGAGCCTTGTATAACATGACAGAATATTGTTTTAATATATTTTCTTTCTTTTTTTATTATTATTTTTTCATTTTTGTTTGACATATGTCCAATATACAGTAGGCAACCCATATGGGTATTTTACCCTTCTTATGAGTTCTTAGGTATGGGGTACTGCAGGTATTAACTTAAAACACATATGGGGATTAAGTGACACAGTTAGGTCCCTATATATTTGTACACTTACAATTTTTTTTTTTTATTACCTGTTTACTAAAACATGTTCAAGTTATAGTTATATTATTTTATGCACTTATATTGCGCAGCACTTTAAAGACATTAGCATCCAACTGTCCCCAATGGGGCTCACAATTTAAGGTCCCTATTAATATGTCTTTGTAGTGTGGGAGGAAACCGGAGTACCCAGAGGAAACCCATGCAAACACAGGGATAAAACTCCATGCAGATGTTGTCCTTGGTTGGATTTGAATCTAGGACCCCAGTGCTGCAAGGCACTAGTGCTAACCACTGAACCACCGCACATTAAAATTGTCACGGAAGGTGTACAGCAAACTAGAAGACACAAAAGGAAGATCTGGCTGACTGGATCCAAAACTAAGGAACCAAAGGGATAGCCCTGCAACAGACCTGGCTCTCTCCCTAACTGCTCAGCCTATGCAAAATTCTCAATGGTAGAAGATCGCATATCCTCGTACCTCGACTGAATAACCCCTGAACACCCTATAATAGTGAGGGGACACGACCACCGGCTCCCTACACTTGATACGGAGGGAGTCAGGGTCTCCTGGGATCCAGCAAACAGGAAAATACAAATGAATAAACAAAACTTATCTGTAGAAGACTCAGTAGTAGCATCCAGCATGCATATACTCCAGGAAGTTGTATAAACCGCAAAGTGATGCAGTATGGGAAGGGATTTAAAGGGATGCAATCAGTGCAACTACATGACAGCTGAGAGAGGCTAACGAGATGAGAAAATGAAAGCAAAACAAAAGGAACTGTCAGAGCTTCTCAGATGTCTGGTGGTGACAAAAATTGGATGAAGGGTTTAGGAGTTTCAGCTCCTTTATATGTGGCACCCTGTTTTTAAAGGGACCAAAATTAATTGGACAATTGACTCAGAGGCTGTTTCATGGGCAGGTGTGGGCGATTCCTTCATTATTTAATTCTCAATTAAGCACATAAAAGGCCTGAAGTTGATTTGAGGTGTGGTGCTTGCATTTTGAAGATTTTGCTGAAAAGTAAACATGTGGTCAAAGAAGCTCTCTATGCAGGTGAAACAAGCCATCTTCTATTTGAGAAAACAGAAAAAACCCATCCGAGAAATTGCTACACTATTAGGAGTGGCAAAATCTACAGTTTGGTACATCCTGGGAAATAAAGAAAGCACTGGTAACCTCAACAATGCAAAAAGACCTGGACGCCCATGGAAGACAACATTGGTGGATGATTGCAGAATAATTACCATGGTGAAGAGAAACCCCTTCACAACAGCCAACCAAATGAACAACACTCTCCAGGATATAGGATTATCAATATCCAAATCTACCATAAAGAGAAGACTGCATGAAAGTAAATACAGAGGGTTCACTGCACGGTGCAAGCCACTCATAAGCCTGAAGAATAAGAAGGCTAGAATGGACTTTGCTAAAAAAAAAAAAAAAAAAAAAAAACAGCACACTTCTGGAAGAACATTCTTTGGACAGATGAAACCAAGATCAACCTCTACCAGAATGATGGAAAGAAAAAAGTATGGCAAAGGCATGGTACAGCTCATGATCCAAAGCTTACCACATCATCTGTAAAACACGGTGGAGGCAGTGTGATGGCTTGGGCATGCATGGCTGCCAGTGGCACTGGGTCCCTAGTGTTTATTGATGATGTGACACAGGACAGAAGCAGACAGATTAATTCTACGGTTTTCAGAGTCATACTGTGATCTCAAATGCAGCCAAACTGATTGGTCGGCATTTCATAATAAAGATGGACATTGACCCAAAACATAAAGCCAAAGCAACCCAGGAGTTTATTAAAGCAAAGAAGTGGAATATTCTTGAATGGCCAAGTCAGTCACCTGATCTGAACCAAATAGAGCATTTCACTTGTTAAAGACTAAACTTCAGACAGAAAGACCCACAAACACACAGCAACTGAAAACTGCTGCAGTAAAGACCTGGAAGAGCATTAAAAAGAAGGAAACACAGCGTCTGGTGATGTCCATGAGTTCAAGACTTCAAGAACACTGCAATACTAAGATATATTGGATATAATCAAAAGAAAATGTGGTGAGGTACTAAGTGTGTATGTGTGTGTATGGAACAAATATGTATGTTATTTGTATGTTATTTGTTAATAAGTTCAAACACTTGTGTGTGTAAAAGTATGAGAAAGTGTTCTATATGTCTGTTCAACAATGAATGTTATATCTTTGTTGACCGGGAATCTGACCTTGTGTGTTGCCAACTATAAAACGGACTAGTAGAGGAAGGTCACGCAGCCAAGTTTACTGTGAGCGAAATCAGCTCTACTGATGTGATGATGAGGCCAAATGAAGAGTTAAGTCGAGAATAAAAAATATCATCACACAGGGAGGGGTGTGTGTTCTGGCTTTAGGCCAAAAAGGACCTAAATTATTATAAAGTTTCTCACAGGAGTGAACACAGGACATTCTGCCTTGAATTTAGAACATTCAATTCTTGACATTATAAAAAAACAATGCAAGCGTCAACATGAAAATAATTAAGTATAAGAAATTAGGCTGGACAGAAATGTATGACGCCACTGACACTACCCTCCAAGATGGCGCTTTGAGACCCTACCACACCCCCCAGCAGCCATCTTAACTAAGGTAACTTCCTCACCAGTGGACATCTTAACTAATCCAATTTCCGGCATGGCTGCCATCTTAACTCCTGTAACTTCCGGCCGGCCCAGCAGCCATCTTAACTGACGGAACTTCCTGCCCAGCAGCCATCTTAGTTACTGGTATTTCTCCGGATACGGCTACAATCATGAAACAATACACATAGATACAAGTAGCACCACAAGGGGTACTCACTCGAGTCAGTACATGAAGGATACACATATACCTATAATTAGTCATGACCGGTAGTATTGTTTCATTGTTTATTCAGATGAAATGTTTTAACTTCTATGTTTCTGTTTTTCAAGTAAAGTCAAGTGAAGTCCCCCCTCCTGCCCATTTGCGAGAAGGAGGGGATTGTGATTAAGATAGTCTCAACTGTGGTAAACTGTAGCTTTAAGCCCGGACAGTTTTTTTCCTGTCTTTCATATAATGTTGCTGAAAAATGCTAACCTTGAGATAAGAAGTATTAAAGAATGTAAACAGGCAGTGAAAAACATCACCAAGCTAATGAAAGGTGTAAACATGCCCCCCCCCCATCTCCGATGGTAAACAGAGTAGTAGTGAGAAAAAGCATTTAGGAAGATATAGGGTGGCTGAAAGATAACAAGCTCGCAGAACAGACAGAAGTCTTCCTGCGAGAGGCAAGTGTGTAGAGAGACAGAGAAAGTCGGGTTGTGAATGTTATCAGGATAATGCTAAACCACCTCCACAACAGAGAAAGGAAACAGTAGGTTTGCCACCCTATAATGGTACTGGGAGATGGACCTGCAGAGTCTGCAGGACCCAGAACCCAGATGAGAGAGAGAGTTGTGCTGTGTGTGTCACTCTTCATCCAAACCACACAAGAGGATCGTTGTCTGTGTTGCCTGGATCACTGTCCGTCCCCACAGACACCCATGTTTTTGTCATTAGGATGACACAGGTGAGGGGGGAAAGTTAGACCAAGATTAGGAAACAGGCAATCCAGTACCTCCAGTATCTGTGCTTTTAAACATTTAGCAGATTCAAGTCCGGTCCCAATGATATCCATCACTCTGGGTGATGAAGAAGTAGTCCTGTTTTTAATACTGTATATATTGGAACAGCCAAGACAATTGTGCACAGCAAATATGGCCTCCCCTGACTTAATCTCCAAGAACACCAGTCCTTGGGTAGAAGTGGATGGGAAAGAAATACACTCCCCTTTTTAACAGAACCCATCTGTGTTAGATTTGCCCTTACCCAAGAAGTACTTGTCCGGTTGCTGGTCAGTGATAACGCCTGAAAGGAATCCATGTTTTTTGTAATGTCAAAACCAATTCTGCTTTTTGCTGAAGTTTCATTTCTCTGTTAGAAACTAACTCTGATTGCTGTTAAACTAATTGCTGTTAAGTTCCTTTTCTCTGTAACCCTGAATTTTATCTTTTTGGCACTACTCCTGGACAATATTCCCAATATGGAAGTTCAGTTTTTGTTTCTCTTTTTCTGTCTGTAGAATAGAACGTGTTAATATGATAGGTTGAATACATAACTTAACGATGATATGCTAATAAAGGGGGTAAAGCCCCCTCTATATAATCTGTATGCATTAAAAATAAACTTCAGAGTGTTCATTCAGTACATCACTGTTGTGTCTTTTATTCCCTACTGAGTGAAGCGCTCTCCTGACGTCAGAAAAGGACTCAAACCAAGCCGATACTAGAAGTTTGGTGCCAGGGGTACCAAGTGGGACGTTGAGATTCCTATCAGTTTGGGGGCTCGTGTCCAGGGATCGAGAAGGTCATGCTCGGGTCCGGTAAGAAAGGCATCTGTTATTGTCCTCTGGCCGATTCAAGGACCACGTCTCGATCTCGTAAGTAGAACCTACAACTTCTAGTATAATTACTGTATCAGGAATACAGGGAACAGACTCCGGGAGTCTGGGGGAGTGACCCGGGGACTCCGGGAGTCCGCCGTGAGGATCACTCAGAGAAAATATAGTGCGCACTAGATAATATTGTCTCAGGGAGACAAGGATAGAGCTTGGTTTGACTCTTTTTTTAAAGTTGTTTTAAAGTACAAGAATATTAGAGTTGATATAAGGATACTGATGTCCGGGTGGTAAGTGTACGGACTGAAGTTCACTATTTGCATAGAGTTTTAAGGACATTGCATTGTTGTTTTACTGTGTTGCGGAGGTCTGCAAATTATATGTTTGATGAAACTCTCTGATATTTTGTGATCAGACCTGAGTCCTTTGCCTAGTTGACAGGATTAATTTCTCGGAGCCTTAACGGTTCAGTACAACCAGTCCTAGGAAAGTAGCATCATTAAAATATCAGACGGAATGGGGTCACAAGGGTCTAAAACAGATTATCCCAAACCTGAGACGGGAGAAACATGCAAAGTTTATGTTGCACGGTGTAGTCCCACAAATTACTTCCTAGTTAACCCATGGGTGAATAACTTAGCTGGATGGACTGAGTTTATGAAAGCTGCTAGCCCCTTTTCCCAGGGACGGCGATAATAGCCCGTACTACATGGACATGATAAAGGGTCTTTGTCTGGGAGACAAAGAAGCATGGCCACATTTTGACCATTAACCCGTCCTAGGATATGGATTACATGATACAAAGGGGTAGGGAATCCTGCAGAGTAAGTGATGTTATATGTGTAATATTATTATAAAAAAAAAATAATTGTTCAATAATTTTCTTTCCCCAGCAGTGTAATGTGAGAATCCAGCTTTTAACAAGAATTATTATATATGTATGTCATGGTCTTACCTTCTTGCTGTTCTTCTTCGTTTGACATGTGCTGGCGGCCATCTTGGTTTCTGGGTTTCTTGTAGCCTCCCACCCTGCGGCTCCTCCTTCCCACTGGGAGGAGCTGGATGCCTAGCTCATATATATAGGAGGTCTGTGGCTTCAGTTCCTTGCTTGGTCCTCCTGTGTTCACATGCTTCTAGACTGCTGCTGCTTCTGGTTCCTGATCCTGGTTTCGTCCGACTACCCTGCTGGTTCCTGATCCTGGTTTCGTCCGACTACCCTGCTGGTTCCTGATCCTGGCTTCGTCTGACTACCCTGCTGGTTCCTGATCCTGGCTTCGTCTGACTACCCTTCTGGTTCCTGACCTCTGGCTTCGCAAAGACTCTGCTTCGGTTTCGCCATCCGTTTGGACTTTTGCTTTACAGCTTTATTTCCAATAAAGTCTTCTTATTTTCACTTATCCCTTGTTGTACGTCTGGTTCATGGTTCCGTGACATTAGGACCAAGCCATGAATTCTGACGGTACAGGGCCATCCTCGCTACCCACGCTGGTTGCCAGACTTGATCAGCAGGATCACCTGTTGGGTCGGTTCGCTGTGGCGTTGCAAACCCTGCTTGAACGCACGGCTCATTTCGCTCCCGTTGCCGATGGGTCGGTTGTCGCTCCTGGGCCCGCTCCTACTGCCGCTCCGGTTGTTGCGCCAGAGTCTACCCCGACACCTGTTGTTGCACCTGCGGTGTTTCGGGGTATGACCGGTTCTGCCCCTCTTCCACAGCGCTTTGGGGGAGAGCCAACTCAGTGCCGAGGTTTCCTTAACCAGGTGGGCATTTATTTCGAGTTGCTGCCACATGCCTTTCCCACTGAGAGATCAAAGGTGGGCTTCTTGATCTCGCTGCTTTCGGACAAGGCCTTGGCCTGGGCCAGCCCTTTATGGGAGAACAACAATCCGGTGGTTGCCGAGTTTTCCGGTTTTGTTGCTTCTCTTCGGAAGGTATTCGATGTGCCGGCTCGTGCTGCCTCTGCTGCGAAGCTCCTTATGTCCATCAGACAGGGTTCACGATCCGTAGCTGAATACGCCATTGAGTTTCGTACCCTGGCAGTAGAGGTGGGCTGGAATAATGAGGCTCTGGTCGCTGCTTTCTCTCATGGTCTCTCGGATGCCTTGAAGGATGAGGTTGCAGCTAAGGACCTACCAGTGGAGCTCGAGTCTCTTATTTCTTTCCTGATTTTGATTGACACCAGACTCAGGGAGAGACCTTCCTTTAAGGAGAGCCTGCAGAGGTTTTCTAACAGATTGGCGCCTACGTTTGCTGTCCCACCCGTGCCTCCCTCTCCTCCCACGCCTCCTGGGGATGACTTGTCTGGGGGTGAACCCATGCAGCTGGGGTTTGCTCGCCTGTCCGAGGGGGAGAGGGTACTCCGGAGACGCGAGGGCCGATGCATGTACTGTGGTCTCGGTGGGCATTTTCGGTTGGCATGTCCGAACCGTCCGGGAAACGCTCGCACCTGAGATCCTGTCGGGGGCAGATCTTGGGTGGAGTCTCCTCGTCCCCGGTTTCCCGTGTTGACAAACCACTGATCACTGTTGTCCTCTCCTGGGTCAGGGGCTCGGTGACGACCCAGGCGTTGGTGGACTCTGGTGCTGGTGGTTTGTTCATTGATAATGTGTTCGCTGCCGCCAATTCCATTCCTCTGCAGGCTCGAGGTTCCCCACTGGCTCTTGAGGCGATAGACGGCAGACCCCCCCCTGCCGCCACACGTGACTCATGAGACCCTTCCAGTGGGGATAGCCATTGGTGCCGTTCACAGAGAGTCGGTCTGCCTCCAGGTTATTTCGTCTCCACACTACTCGGTGGTCTTGGGGTACCCCTGGCTCCGGAAGCATAATCCGACTTTCGATTGGAGATCGGCCGAGATCCTCTCGTGGTCACCGCAGTGTGGGGCTAGTTGCATCCATGGGTCTGTCAAGTTGCTGTGTACTTCCTCGGACTCTCTGCTGCCTCCTGAATACGAGGAGTACCGGGATGTATTCGATAAGGTGCGCGCGGTTGCCCTACCTCCGCACCGCCCATACGATTGTGCCATAGAGTTACAACCTGGTGCCGTTCCTCCTCGTGGCAAAGTCTATCCACTGTCGGTAGCGGAGAATGAGGCCATGGAGGAGTACGTGAGGGAGGCGCTTTCACGCGGACACATTCGCAAATCCTCGTCCCCGGCAGGGGCTGGATTTTTCTTTGTGAAAAAGAAGGGCGGTGAGTTGAGGCCTTGCATCGATTACAGGGGTCTCAATCGCATCACGATCAAGAACGCTTACCCGATACCCTTGATTTCCGAGCTGTTCGATCGCCTTAAAGGGGCCACAGTCTTTACCAAACTCGACCTGAGGGCGGCATATAACCTGGTAAGGATCAAGGCGGGCGATGAGTGGAAGACCGCGTTTAACACCAGGACCGGTCATTATGAATCCTTGGTTATGCCCTTTGGGTTGTGCAATGCGCCCGCAGTCTTTCAGGAATTCATCAACGATGTTTTCCGTGACCTGTTGCAGCAGTGTGTGGTGGTCTATTTGGATGACATCTTGGTATATTCTGAATCCATGGAGGCCCACATTCTGGATGTCAGACGAGTGTTGCAACGGTTACGAGAGAACAAGCTGTTCGGTAAGCTTGAGAAATGCGAATTTCACCGATCCCAGGTAACCTTCTTAGGTTACATCATTTCCGCTGAGGGGTTCTCCATGGATCCTGAGAAGGTTTCGGCTGTCTTACAGTGGCCCCAGCCCAGTGGTCTTCGTTCCCTGCAGCGCTTTTTGGGCTTCGCCAATTATTATCGGAAGTTCATCAGGGACTTTTCCATGCTAGCCAAGCCTCTCACGGATCTGACCAGAAAGGGCAGTAATTCCCAGGTCTGGCCGCTCGAGGCCATCCGAGCTTTTGAGGCTCTAAAGTCCGCCTTTGTGTCGGCTCCGATTCTGTCGCATCCCAACCCTGGGTTGCCCTTTGTCCTCGAGGTGGACGCGTCTGAGACGGGAGTAGGCGCCCTTCTGTCTCAGCGTAGAACACCAGAGGGTCCTCTGCTTCCTTGTGGGTTTTACTCCCGGAAACTGTCTTCCGCGGAGTGCAACTATCAGATTGGTGACAGGGAGTTATTGGCCATCGTGCAGGCCCTTAAAGAATGGAGGCACTTGCTCGAGGGTTCGGTGGTTCCGGTCCTCATCCTGACGGACCACAAGAATCTGACCTACCTTTCTGAGGCCAAGAGATTGACACCACGTCAGGCCAGATGGGCTCTGTTCTTGTCACGTTTTAATTACGTGGTCTCCTACCTACCCGGTTCCAAGAACATCAGGGCGGATGCCTTATCACGGCAGTACTCCGAGCTGTCCAGGGAGGAGTCGATTCCGACTTCGGTCATACCTCCGAATCAGATCTTGGCCGCCATTCGCACCAGCCTGACCTCTCCCCTGGGTGAGCAGATTTTGGCGGCTCAATCTGGTGCTCCCTCTGGGAGACCCAACAACAGATGTTTTGTGCCTGAGGAGTTGCGCACTCGGTTGTTGCGAACCTACCATAACTCCAAGACCGCGGGGCATCCTGGAAAGAATCAGCTGTCCTGGGCTGTTTCACGTCTGTTCTGGTGGCCTTCCCTACTTTCCGACATCGCCGCATATGTAGCGGCATGCTCCGTTTGTGCCCAGAGTAAGTCCCCTCGGCACCTTCCGTTGGGCCTTCTGCAACCCATAGCCACCGGGGAGCGCCCATGGTCACACCTGGGGATGG
Source organism: Bufo bufo (assembly GCF_905171765.1). Taxonomy (NCBI): domain Eukaryota; kingdom Metazoa; phylum Chordata; class Amphibia; order Anura; family Bufonidae; genus Bufo; species Bufo bufo. The sequence goes on along the minus strand of NC_053393.1, from coordinate 284,256,740 downwards.
ATTTCATTGTGGACCTCCCTGCATCCCGAGGCCATACGGTCATTCTCATGATTGTGGATCGGTTTTCCAAAATGTGCCACTGTGTTCCTCTCAAGAAGTTACCCTCTGCACAAGAGTTGGCCACGATTTTTGCCAGGGAGGTCTTCCGGTTGCACGGTTTGCCCAAGGAGATTGTGTCGGATCGGGGGAGTCAGTTTGTGTCCAGGTTCTGGCGCGCCTTTTGCTCCCAGTTGGGGATTCATCTCTCCTTCTCCTCGGCCTACCACCCTCAGTCCAATGGGGCCGCAGAACGATCCAATCAGGCCTTGGAGCAATTCCTTCGTTGCTATGTCTCCGATCACCAAGACAATTGGGTTGACCTCCTGCCTTGGGCTGAGTTTGCCAGGAACACGGCGGTGAACTCTTCCTCTGGGACGTCTCCCTTCATGGCCAATTATGGGTTCCAACCTGCCGTGTTACCGGAGGTATTCTCTCCCCAGGATATTCCGGCTGTGGAGGATCACCTTTCCGTCCTACGTGCTTCTTGGGTACTGATCCAGAAGTCCCTTGAGGTCTCTGCGCAGCGCCAGAGACTCCAGGCTGATCGCAGACGAGCGCCTGCTCCTTCCTACCAGGTCGGAGACCGTGTATGGTTGTCCACCCGCAACCTCAACCTTCGAGTGCCCACTCCCAAGCTGGCGCCTCGCTTTGTTGGTCCCTTCCGAGTGCTTCGCAGGGTAAACCCGGTAGCCTATGCCCTTGCGCTTCCTCCTGGCATGCGGATCTCCAACGTGTTTCATGTCTCCCTGTTGAAGCCACTGGTGTGTAATCGTTTCACTTCCTCGGTTCCTCGGCCTCGTCCGGTCCAAGTGGGTAATCGTGAGGAGTAGAGTTGAGCGAACACCTGGATGTTCGGGTTCGACGAGTTCGGCCGAACTTTCGAAAAATGTTCGGGTTCGGGATCCGAACTCGACCCGAACTTCATCCCGAACCCGAACCCCATAGAAGTCAATGGGGACCCGAACTTTTGGGCACTAAAAAGGCTGTAAAACACACCCGGAAAGGGCTAGAGGGCTGCAAAAGGCAGCAAAATGTAGTTAAATCCCCTGCAAACAAATGTAGATAGGGAAATGATGAGTTAACATAAAATAAATAAAAATTAAACAATATTAATTGGAGTGAGGTCCCATAGCACAGAATCAGGCTTCAAGTCACCCACCAATGGAGAAGGTCACTTACTATTATTTTGACCACAGCACCCAGACAAAGGAGAGAGGTCCCACAGCAGAAAACCAGGCATCATATCACCCACAACAGGAGTAGGCCACCATTTAGTTACTTTGACCCCTACACCCAGACGGAGGAGAGAGGTTACACAGCAGAGAATCAGGCATTTAGATCACCCACCACAGGAGTAGGCCACCATTGAATCAGACCCCGGCAACCATGTCAGATGGCACAAGCATAAGCTTTATATCAATCAGCACAGGAGAAGGCGACTTTGACAGACTTTGACCCCTACACCCGGACGGAGGAGAGAGGTTTCAAAGCAGAGAATCAGGCATTTAGATCACCCACCACAGGAGTAGGCCCCAATTTAATGGGACCCCGGCAACCATGTCAGATGGCACAACCATCAGCTTCATATCAATCAGCACAGGAGAAGGCGACTTTGAAAGACTTTGACCCCAACACCCAGACGGAGGAGAGAGGTTTCACAGCAGAGAATCAGGCATTTAGATCACCCACCACAGGAGTAGGCCCCCATTGAATCAGACCCTGGCAACCATGTCAGATGGCACAACCATCAGCTTTATATCAATCAGCACAGGAGAAGGCGACTTTGAAAGACTTTGACCCCTACACCCAGATGGAGGAGAGAGGTTTCACAGCAGAGAATCAGGCATCATATCAACCACCACAGGAGAAGCCACCATTTAGTTACTTTGACCCCTGCACCCAGGAAGAGGAGAGAGGCACCACAGCACATATTCTGGCATCATATCAGCCACCACAGGAGAAGCCACCATTGAGTTACTTTGACCCCCGCACCCAGGAAGAGGAGAGAGGCACCACAGCACATATTCTGGCATCATATCAGCCACCACAGGAGAAGCCACCATTGAGTTACTTTGACCCCCGCACCCAGGAAGAGGAGAGAGGCACCACAGCACATATTCTGGCATCATATCAGCCACCACAGGAGAAGCCACCATTGAGTTACTTTGACCCCTGCACCCAGGAAGAGGAGAGAGGCCCCACAGCACATATTCTGGCATCATATCAGCCACCACAGGAGAAGCCACCATTTAGTTACTTTGACCCCTTCACCCAAACAGAGGAGAGAGGTTCCACATCAGAGAATCAGGCATCATATCAACCACCACAGGAGTAGGCCACAATTTAATGGGACCCCGGCAACCATGTCAGATGGCACAACCATCAGCTTCATATCAATCAGCACAGGAGAAGGCGACTTTGAAAGACTTTGACCCCTACACCCAGATGGAGGAGAGAGGTTTCACAGCAGAGAATCAGGCATTTAGATCACCCACCACAGGAGTAGGCCCCCATTGAATCAGACCCTGGCAACCATGTCAGATGGCACAACCATCAGCTTTATATCAATCAGCACAGGAGAAGGCGACTTTGAAAGACTTTGACCCCTACACCCAGATGGAGGAGAGAGGTTTCACAGCAGAGAATCAGGCATCATATCAACCACCACAGGAGAAGCCACCATTTAGTTACTTTGACCCCTGCACCCAGGAAGAGGAGAGAGGCCCCACAGCACATATTCTGGCATCATATCAGCCACCACAGGAGAAGCCACCATTGAGTTACTTTGACCCCCGCACCCAGGAAGAGGAGAGAGGCACCACAGCACATATTCTGGCATCATATCAGCCACCACAGGAGAAGCCACCATTGAGTTACTTTGACCCCTGCACCCAGGAAGAGGAGAGAGGCCCCACAGCACATATTCTGGCATCATACTAACCACCACAGGAGAAGCCACCATTGAGTTACTTTGACCCCTGCACCCAGGAAGAGGAGAGAGGCCCCACAGCACATATTCTGGCATCATATCAGCCACCACAGGAGAAGCCACCATTGAGTTACTTTGACCCCCGCACCCAGGAAGAGGAGAGAGGCACCACAGCACATATTCTGGCATCATATCAGCCACCACAGGAGAAGCCACCATTGAGTTACTTTGACCCCCGCACCCAGGAAGAGGAGAGAGGCACCACAGCACATATTCTGGCATCATATCAGCCACCACAGGAGAAGCCACCATTGAGTTACTTTGACCCCTGCACCCAGGAAGAGGAGAGAGGCCCCACAGCACATATTCTGGCATCATACTAACCACCACAGGAGAAGCCACCATTGAGTTACTTTGACCCCTGCACCCAGGAAGAGGAGAGAGGCCCCACAGCACATATTCTGGCATCATATCAGCCACCACAGGAGAAGCCACCATTGAGTTACTTTGACCCCCGCACCCAGGAAGAGGAGAGAGGCACCACAGCACATATTCTGGCATCATATCAGCCACCACAGGAGAAGCCACCATTGAGTTACTTTGACCCCTCACCCAGGAAGAGGAGAGAGGCCCCACAGCACATATTCTGGCATCATACTAACCACCACAGGAGAAGCCACCATTGAGTTACTTTGACCCCTGCACCCAGGAAGAGGAGAGAGGCCCCACAGCACATATTCTGGCATCATATCAGCCACCACAGGAGAAGCCACCATTGAGTTACTTTGACCCCCGCACCCAGGAAGAGGAGAGAGGCACCACAGCACATATTCTGGCATCATATCAGCCACCACAGGAGAAGCCACCATTGAGTTACTTTGACCCCCGCACCCAGGAAGAGGAGAGAGGCACCACAGCACATATTCTGGCATCATATCAGCCACCACAGGAGAAGCCACCATTGAGTTACTTTGACCCCTGCACCCAGGAAGAGGAGAGAGGCCCCACAGCACATATCTGGCATCATACTAACCACCACAGGAGAAGCCACCATTGAGTTACTTTGACCCCTGCACCCAGGAAGAGGAGAGAGGCCCCACAGCACATATTCTGGCATCATATCAGCCACCACAGGAGAAGCCACCATTGAGTTACTTTGACCCCCGCACCCAGGAAGAGGAGAGAGGCACCACAGCACATATTCTGGCATCATATCAGCCACCACAGGAGAAGCCACCATTGAGTTACTTTGACCCCTGCACCCAGGAAGAGGAGAGAGGCCCCACAGCACATATTCTGGCATCATACTAACCACCACAGGAGAAGCCACCATTGAGTTACTTTGACCCCTGCACCCAGGAAGAGGAGAGAGGCCCCACAGCACATATTCTGGCATCATATCAGCCACCACAGGAGAAGCCACCATTGAGTTACTTTGACCCCCGCACCCAGGAAGAGGAGAGAGGCACCACAGCACATATTCTGGCATCATATCAGCCACCACAGGAGAAGCCACCATTGAGTTACTTTGACCCCCGCACCCAGGAAGAGGAGAGAGGCACCACAGCACATATTCAGGCATCATATCACACACCACAGGAGAAGGCCTCTTTCAGTGATTTAGGCCTTTGGACCCAGACAGAGGAGAGAGGCACCACAGCACATATTCTGGCATCATATCAGCCACCACAGGAGAAGCCACCATTGAGTTACTTTGACCCCTGCACCCAGGAAGAGGAGAGAGGCCCCACAGCACATATTCTGGCATCATATCAGCCACCACAGGAGAAGCCACCATTTAGTTACTTTGACCCCTGCACCCAGGAAGAGGAGAGAGGCACCACAGCACATATTCTGGCATCATATCAGCCACCACAGGAGAAGCCACCATTGAGTTACTTTGACCCCTTCACCCAAACAGAGGAGAGAGGTTCCACATCAGAGAATCAGGCATCATATCAACCACCACAGGAGTAGGCCACAATTTAGTTTATTTGACCCCTGCACCCAGGAAGAGGAGAGAGGCCCCACAGCACATATTCTGGCATCATATCACACACCACAGGAGAAGGCCTCTTTCAGTGATTTAGGCCTTTGGACCCAGACAGAGGAGAGAGGTCAGAGATTAGCTTCATATCCCCCAGCACAGCAGAAGACCGCTTTATTTGACTTAGGCCTCAGCACCCAGACAGAAGACAGAGGTAGCATGGCAGAGGTTATGGCTTCATGTCACCCGTTAGTTTAACCGGCCACTTTCATCTGGTTAGGCCCCGGCGCCCAGACAGAGAAGAGTTTCATTCAACTGTGGGTTTCATAAAATTTGTATCAAATAAAGAAGTGGCCCGTAGCACAACAAGACATGTTTTAGGCAGTTAATAAGGACTACTCTGCACAAGGGAGGGACAGGTCCTGTGGGATCCATGCCTGGTTCATCTTTATGAAGGTCAGCTTGTCCACGTTGGCTGTGGACAGGCGGCTGCGCTTGTCAGTAATGACGCCCCCTGCCGTGCTGAATACGCGTTCAGATAAAACGCTGGCCGCCGGGCAGGAAAGCACCTCCAAGGCATAACATGCTAACTCTGGCCACGTGGACAATTTCGAAACCCAGTAGTTGAATGGGGCCGAACCATCCGTCAGGATGTAGAGGGGTGTGCAGACATACTGTTCAACCATGTTAGTGAAATGCTGCCTCCTGCTAACACGTTCCGTATCAGGTGTCGGTGCAGATAGCTGTGGCGTAGAGACAAAACTTTTCCAAATTTCTGCCATGCTAACCCTGCCCTCAGATGAGCTGGCCGTGACACAGCTGCGTTGGCGACCTCTTGCCACTCCTCTGCCTTCACCTTCCACCTGTTCCCCTGTGACATGTGGGAATGCTCTCAAGAGCGCCTCTATCAGCGTGCGCTTGTACTCGCGCATCTTACGGTCGCGCTCCAGTTCAGGAATTAAAGTGGGCACATTGTCTTTATACCGGGGATCCAGCAGGGTGGCCACCCAGTAGTCTGCACACGTTAAAACGTGGGCAACTCTGCTGTCGTTGCGCAGGCATTGGAGCATATATTCGCTCATGTGGGCCAGGCTACCCATGGGTAAGGACAAGCTGTCCTCTGTGGGAGGCGTATCGTCATCGTCCACCGTATCCCCCCAGCCACGCACCAGTGATGGGCCTGGGCTGCCACCCCGCTGTGAACTTGCGTCATCCTCGTCCCCCTCCACCTCCTCCTCCTCCTCATCCTCCAGTACAGTGCCTTGGCTGGCGACTTGTGAACCTGTCCTCTGCTGCTTAAACAAACCTCCCTCTGAGCCACTTCGAACAGACTGGCCCGAAAGTGTTAGAAACGAGCCCTCATCCTCCTCCTCCTCCTCCACCTGGGCCACCTCCTCTAACATCATTGCCCTAAGTGTTTTCTCAAGGAGACATAGAAGTGGTATTGTAACGCTGATAACAGTGTCATCGCCACTGGCCATGTTGGTGGAGTACTCGAAACAGCGCAGCAGGGCACACAGGTCTCGCATGGAGGCCCAATCATTGGTGGTGAAGTGGTGCTGTTCGGCAGTACGACTGACGCGAGCGTGCTGCAGCTGAAACTCCACTATGGCCTGCTGCTGCTCGCACAGTCTCTCCAGCATGTGCAAGGTGGAGTTCCACCGGGTGGGCACGTCGCATATGAGGCGGTGAGCGGGAAGGCCGAAGTTCCGCTGTAGCGCAGACAGGCGAGCAGCGGCAGGATGTGAACGGCGGAAGCGCGCACAGACGGCCCGCACTTTATGCAGCAGCTCTGACATGTTGGGGTAGTGGTGAATGAACCTCTGCACCACCAAGTTCAGCACATGCGCCAGGCAAGGGATGTGCGTCAAACCGGCTAGTCCCAGAGCTGCCACGAGATTTCGCCCATTATCGCATACCACCAGGCCTGGCTTGAGGCCCACCGGCAGAAACCACTCGTCGGTCTGTTGTTCAATACCCCGCCACAACTCCTTTGCGCTGTGGGGCCTGTCCCCCAAACATATGAGTTTCAGAATGGCCTGCTGACGTTTACCTCGGGCTGTGCTGAAGTTGGTGGTGAAGGTGTGTGGCTGACCGGATGAGCTGGTGGAAGCAGTGGAGGAGGAAGCCGAGTAGGAGGAGGAGGCTACAGGAGGCAGAGAATGATGCCCTGCGATCGTAGGGGGCGGAAGGACGTGCGCCAAGGAACTGTCCGCCGGGGGCCCAGCCGCCACTACATTCATCCAGTGTGCAGTTAGTGAGATATAGCGTCCCTGGCCGTGCTTACTGGTCCACGTATCTGTGGTTAGGTGGACCTTGCCACAAATGGCGTTGCGCAGTGCACACTTGATTTTATCGGACACTTGCATGTGCAGGGAAGGCACGGCTGTCTTGGAGAAGTAGTGGCGGCTGGGAACCACATACTGCGGGACAGCCATGGCCATCAGCTGTTTGAAGCTGTCTGTGTCCACCAGCCGGAATGACAGCATTTCAAAGGCCAGCAGTTTAGAAATGCTGGCGTTCAGGCCAAGGGCTCGAGGGTGACTCGGGGGGAATTTGCGCTTCCTCTCTAAGGTTTGAGATATTGAGAGCTGAACGCTGCTGTGTGATATAGTGGAGACGCTAGTTGACGGTGGCGGTGGTGGTGGTGTCGGTGGCACATCCTCTGTTTGCTGCTCGGCAGGTGGCAACATTCCTCTCGAGGCGGAAGCCGAGGCAGCAGCGGTAGAGGGAGCAGGGGGAGCCTCAGCGAGTGCCTGGTTTTTAAGGTGTGTACCCCACTGCAGTTCATGCTTTGCATGTAGATGCCTGGTCATGCAGGTTGTGCTGAGGTTCAGAACGTTAATGCCTCGCCTCAGGCTCTGATGGCAGAGCGTGCAAGTCACTCGGGTCTTGTCGGTAGGACATTGTTTAAAGAAGTGCCATGCCAGGGAACTCTTTGAAGCTGCCTTTGTGGGGCTGGGTCCCTGTTGGCGATGTCCAGTAGCAGGCGAACTCTGGGGGCGGCGGCTCGTCTTCTTTGGCCCCCTGCTCCCTCTTTGGCTTCGCTGTTGTCTCGGTCTCACCACTACCTCTTCCTCTGAACTGTGAAAGTCATCGCCACGACCTTCAGTCCATGTGGGGTCTAAGACCTCATCGTCCTCTGCATCGTCTTCCACCCAGTCTCCCTCCCTGACCTCCTCCTGTTCAGTCTGCACACTGCAAAAAGACGCGGCAGTGGGCACCTGTGTTTCGTCATCATCAGAGAGTCGGTGACTCTGCTGTGGTGGTATTCCCATGTCCTCTTCATCTGGAGACATAAGTGGTTGTGCGTCAGTGCATGGTATGTCTTCCTCCACTGGGGAAGGGCTAGGTGGACGCCCCTGGGAAACCCTGGAAGCAGAGTCTTCAAACAGAAGAAGAGACTGCTGCATAACTTGTGGCTCAGACCGTTTCCCTGATATGCTTGGGGGTGATGTGACAGACTGATGGGCTTGGTTTTCAGGTGCCACCTGTGCGCTTTCCGCAGAAGACTGGGTGGAAGACCATGTGGTGAACGTGCTGGAAGCACTGTCGGCCACCCAATCGATTAATGCCTGTACCTGCTCAGGCCTTACCATCCTAAGAGCGTCATTGGGCCCCACGAGATATTGCGGTACATTCTGCCGGCTAGTTGAGGGAGTTCGTTCCCTACTGTGTGCGCCTGGGGCCGAACGGCCACGTCCTCTACCAGCAACAGAGGCTCCACGGACACCACCACGACCGCGTCCTCGTCCCTTAATAGTATTTTTCTTCATTGTTGCGATTCAACTCGCACCACAATGAAATATATTATTTTTTATAAGCAAAATCCCCTCACTGGAATACTTTCAGTCTTTTGACTGTATGGATTACAGATGGAATGACTGTTATATGTGAGTACCCGCTTTCTTTGACAGATTCTAGTATGGGTACATATATGTTTTCCCAACCCCAGCACATTAGTTTGCTAATTCCAGATGTATGAAACGCAGGCCTAACTGTATCTAGTATATTGAACGCCAGATAAACTAACTTGGCCTTTTTTAAATAAAAAAAATTCCCTCACTGGAATACTTTCAGTCTTTTGACTGTATGGATTACAGATGGAATAACTGTTATATGTGAGTACCGCTTTCTTTGACAGATTCTAGTATGGGTACATATATGTTTTCCCAACCCCAGCACATTAGTTTGCTAATTCCAGATGTATGAAACGCAGGCCTAACTGTATCTAGTATATTGAACGCCAGATAAACTAACTTGGCCTTTTTTAAATAAAAAAAATTCCCTCACTGGAATACTTTCAGTCTTTTGACTGTATGGATTACAGATGGAATGACTGTTATATGTGAGTACCGCTTTCTTTGACAGATTCTAGTATGGGTACATATATGTTTTCCCAACCCCAGCACATTAGTTTGCTAATTCCAGATGTATGAAACGCAGGCCTAACTGTATCTAGGATATTGAACGCCAGATAAACTAACTTGGCCTTTTTTAAATAAAAAAAATTCCCTCACTGGAATACTTTCAGTCTTTTGACTGTATGGATTACAGATGGAATGACTGTTATATGTGAGTACCGCTTTCTTTGACAGATTCTAGTATGGGTACATATATGTTTTCCCAACCCCAGCACATTAGTTTGCTAATTCCAGATGTATGAAACGCAGGCCTAACTGTATCTAGTATATTGAACGCCAGATAAACTAACTTGGCCTTTTTTAAATAAAAAAAAAATTCCCTCACTGGAATACTTTCAGTCTTTTGACTGTATGGATTACAGATGGAATGACTGTTATATGTGAGTACCGCTTTCTTTGACAGATTCTAGTATGGGTACATATATGTTTTCCCAACCCCAGCACATTAGTTTGCTAATTCCAGATGTATGAAACGCAGGCCTAACTGTATCTAGTATATTGAACGCCAGATAAACTAACTTGGCCTTTTTTAAATAAAAAAAAAATTCCCTCACTGGAATACTTTATGGCTTTTCACTGTATGGATTACAGGTGGACTGGTATTAGTAGGGGTGACACAAGCACACCCAAGTCCCTGATGTAGGATTTCTATGGCACAGACCACTATTACAAGTGATTAATGGACGTTGGGAGAGATTGTGCTGCAGCACTAGTCCCAAGATGGCCGCCGCCTATCAGCCCAGTAACATGTGCCACAAAATGGTCTGCACAACCTTTAAAAAAAATAGCCTTGGACTGTGCTGCTAAATCGCTATTGGTCTGAATCCCAGGTGTAGATGTCTGACTTGTTTGGAGCTTTGGAATGCACACTGTGGCAGCTTCTGCTGCAGCACTACAAGTCGCAAAATGGCGGCCGGCGGTCAGCCCAGGTACATGTGGATGGAAAAATCACTCTGGCCACTCTAAAAATAGCCAATCCCTATCAAAAAAAGCAGCTCAGCTGCAGTTGTTCAGATGAATCACAGGTGGAGGAGAGAAATTTGCTTCCAGTTATTCAATTATCCCTGCCTATTCTCGCCCTAGCATCAGCTGCGTCTATCCCTGTTCTATTCACATCGGGAGTGAGCACGTCCCGACGTGCGCACAAGCTTATAAAGAGGCTGAGTCACATGCTGCACTTGGCCAATCACAGCCTTGCCAATAGTAGGCATGGCTGCGATGGCATCTTAGGGCAAGTAGTATGATGCATGTTGATTGGCTGCTTTGCAGCCTTTCAAAATGCGCCAAAATACATGCCGAACGACGAACCCGAACCCGAACTTTTACGAAAAAGTTCGGGTTCGGGTCCGTGTCACGAACACCCCAAAATTCGGTACGGACCCGAACTATGCTCGAACTGTTCGCTCAACACTGGTGAGGAGTATGAGGTGAGCAATATCCTGGACTCACGCCTGGTCCGCGGTCGGGTGCAGTTTTTGGTCCATTGGCGTGGTTATGGTCCAGAGGAGCGTTCCTGGGTTCCCTCCGCAGATGTCCATGCTCCTGCCTTGCTCCGAGCCTTCCACGCACGCTTCCCTCAGAAACCGTTCTTTACTCCGCGGAGGAGGGGCCCTTGAGGGGGAGGTACTGTCATGGTCTTACCTTCTTGCTGTTCTCCTTCGTTTGACATGTGCTGGCGGCCATCTTGGTTTCTGGGTTTCTTGTAGCCTCCCACCCTGCGGCTCCTCCTTCCCACTGGGAGGAGCTGGATGCCTAGCTCATATATATAGGAGGTCAGTGGCTTCAGTTCCTTGCTTGGTCCTCCTGTGTTCACATGCTTCTAGACTGCTGCTGCTTCTGGTTCCTGATCCTGGTTTCGTCCGACTACCCTGCTGGTTCCTGATCCTGGTTTCGTCCGACTACCCTGCTGGTTCCTGATCCTGGCTTCGTCTGACTACCCTGCTGGTTCCTGATCCTGGCTTCGTCTGACTACCCTTCTGGTTCCTGACCTCTGGCTTCGCAAAGACTCTGCTTCGGTTTCGCCATCCGTTTGGACTTTTGCTTTACAGCTTTATTTCCAATAAAGTCTTCTTATTTTCACTTATCCCTTGTTGTACGTCTGGTTCATGGTTCCGTGACAATGTACAACATTAACTAAGACCACCTGACATATAAAATGATTTGGGTTTAACAAAATGACTGTATGATTATAACATGTATATTGTCTTCTTATAAGAGTTGATTAATCACAGAGTGAAGATCAGAAAACATTGTAAAACAGCACAACAGCGAGATATACTATCAGCAATTCTGGGTGTGGTGTGGCTATCTGTTTCCAGGAAAGCTGTGTTTGTCTGTGCTCCAAGTTTTGGGATGAAACAAAGACAATTGTGTGATTAGGTTGGAAGACAAATGATTCAGTGGAATGTGAATGGATGTGGCTTTGAGTTGTAGTGTAGTTGAAAATGTGAAGACAAATGGATGCTTTTAGCAGAGCTGTGTGTGCAATTCAGTTTTTATGTGTAAGGGCGTGGTTATGAGCTGTACATGAAAATGTATGTGAATGTGTATGGAGTACGATATTTGTTTTCATATAATATGCGCATTGAGAATTTTATTTTATTTTTCTTGGAAGTTTTTGGTTTTTATTGGTGCCAACAGCATTGATCAAGCTGTACATTTTTTTTATTGAAGTCAATGAAAAGTTTTTATGGGCCTTTTGTGTGTTTATGTATTGTCAGCAGGGCCGGATTAAGAGCATCATGGGCCTGGTGCTGAGGATTTTGCTGGGCCTTTTTATGGAACGGCACTCAGTGTCTTAATTACATATATATTTTATCGATACCATTAAAGTATTTTGTTCCTGCAACTACCCCTTCATTTGGCGTCTATCTTGGCAACATGGAGGGGGACCACGGGAGGGGGACCCTGAGGGTGGGGGCACCCTCAGGGCACTATAGTGTCAGGAAAACCGCTTTGTTTTCCTGACACTATAGTGATCATTTAACATGACTATGAAGATTACTGTTTTCTAGCTACTGTGGACAACAGCAGCTAGAAACAGTCATTTTCATAGAGCTGTGTTATGATTTATGGACACAGCACTCAGCATGCTTAGCCAGTCAGATAGAAGGCTGGCTAAGCATGCTGAGAGCTGTGTCTAAATAACATAACACATTAAAGGGATTCTGTCACCAGGTTTGACCCCTGTCAGCTAAAAATATGCTGATGTTCAGGGCGTCTTCACGATTCCTAATGTGGGCTTATAAATGTCATCTGTGGGCTTATTTAGCTAAAAAACAGCTTTTACTAACCTGTCAGTCAAACAAATAAGGTGCCCAAGGGGATGTTAATGGGTGCAAGATGCCGGCCGCACCCACCGCCGTTCGTGCCCAGCGCCGCCTTTCCGGACTTCTGCGCCGCCTCCTAATCCTCTGTGCTGCTTCTCGCTCTCCCCCCCTCCTCCTGCTGTAAGATCTCGCGCATACAGGGGTTGAGCGAAGTGCCAGCGCATGCGCACTTCGCTGTAAGAAGCCAAATGGAGAAGTCTGCACGGGCGCATCAGGCAGAGCCCTGTGCGCAAGCGCGAGAGCTTACAGCAGAAGGAGGGGGGAGGGAGGTAGAGCGAGAGGCGGCACAGAGGATTAGGAGGCGGTGCAGAAGTCCGGAAAGGCGGCGCTGGGCACGAACGGCGGTGGGTGCGGCGGGCATCTTGCACCCATTAACATCCCCTTGGGCACCTTATTTGTTTGACTGACAGGTTAGTAATAGCTGTTTTTTAGCTAAATAAGCCCACAGATGACATTTATAAGCCCACATTAGGAATCGTGAAGACGCCCTGAACATCAGCATATGTTTAGCTGACAGGGGTGAAACCTGGTGACAGAATCCCTTTAAAGAAATTACTGTTTCTAGCTGCTGCGGACTAGCTGTGGACTAGCAGCTAGAAACAGTAATTTCTTTAATGTGTTATGTTATTTAGACTGAGCTCTCAGCATGCTTAGCCAGTCAGTAATTTTTATAGTGCTGTTATGATTTATGGACACAGCTCTCAGCATGCTTAGCCAGCCTTCTATCTGGCTGTGCTTCTTGAGAGTCACAGTCCACAAGCTCAGAAACAGCCTGTGGACTGTGACTCTCAAGATGCAAAGCCAGATAGAAGGCTGGCTAAGCATGCTGAGAGCTGTGTCCATAAATCATAACAGCACTATGATTGCCCTCCCTTCCAACTGGATGAGTTTATCTGATACCTGCCCTGCTCCAGAAGCTCCTGCTGTCTCGCGGGCTGGTGTGGCTGAGCGCTGTGGGCCGTGTGCTGGTCGAAACTGCTGAGCAGGTTGTACACAGCGCAGCGTGCAGGAGGGATAACCGCGGGGTCACTGAGGTCATATCCGGCGGGCCGGCATTGCAGGAACCGCACCAGCTGCTCTGACGTCCTCCCGCCGGATATCCTGTGACGTATATCCGGCGGCAGGACGTCAGAGCAGCTGGTGCTGTTCCTGTAATCCCGCGGCCCGCCGAATATGACCTCAGTAGTGATGGGAAGTTCGGATCTTTCAGATGAATCGGTTCATGAATCAGATCTTCGGTTCACTTGCTGAGTCACTGACTGCTGAGCTGACTCGCAAGTGAACCGAAGACTCTAGGTGCTGGTGCGCATGCGCAGATGCTATCCATTCGATTCACTTGCTGCTGCTGACTCAGTCGGCTCTTCAGCTCTCTAATGAGTGAGTCCGGATCAGGAAGAGTGATTGATTATAGTGATAGTGAAGGGAAGCTGAGGCTGACGCCGGACAGGAGGACTCAGGAGCTGTCACTGTGGTGTGCATTGTTGTCTGTTGTGCATTGTTACCCACAGTGACAACAGTCTGACACTGACAGTAGTACAACGAACCAAGTGAAGTGAAATGTGAATGCACAGGGAAAACTATGTGCTGAATTGATAACAGTATTACAGTAACACAGTCACTGGCTGATAATAAAATAGTCCCCACTTAACGGAATCCATAAAGGAGATGTGAACCCACCCTTAGTTATATAGCTACTGAATGAGATGCCTTTAACATATATATCTCCTGAGAAGCCAATTTGATCCTAAAGGGTTAATTTAACCTGTAATCTAAACTCTGTGTCATCTGTCACTTCTCTTATCTCTCTGCTCCTGTCAAAGGCGTACATAGAAATCACTGGGCCCCATAGCAAGAATCTAAATTGGGCCCCCATTCCCCTTGTATAGCCCATCCCACTACCCATTCCAGGCCTCTCTCTTTGTTCCATGAACTATGTTCGCTGCTGTTTTATAATTTATGCCATCAGGGCCGGATTGGGATTACAAAACAGGCCTGGCACACAAAAGAGGCATAATAGATACAGTGTGTACAGATGTATAGTGTATACAGCAGTGTACTGATATGTGAGGAACGTGGTATAATATATGCAGTGTGTTCAGGTATATAGTATATACAGCAGTGTACTGATATATGAGGTATAAATTACAGCTCGTACCTCACATATCAATCCAATACTGTATATACAATATACCTGTACACACTTCATCTATTATACCTCGTACCTAACATATCAGTACACTGCTGTATATACAATATATCTATACACACTGCATATATTATACCTTGTACCTCACATATCAGTACACTGCAATATATATTATATATCTGTACATATTGCATCTATAATACTGTTTAATATATGCAGTGTGTGTGTGTGTTTATATATATATATATATATATATATATGTGAGGCATACAAGGTATAATACTGTAGATGCAGTGTTTATAGAAATATGTGGTCAGTTATGCATTATAGTCACTGTGTGTGTGAAGTACATGAGGTAGTGGTCACTGTACCTGTCTGAAGTATTATACATGAGTGAGCAATGAGTAAAAACAGGGCATGGAGAGGGGGTAAATGATGAAAAGTGGAGGACCTCCTCTTACCAGTCTGTATGGATCAATGCAGAGCTGATTGTGAACTTCTAATACTTGCTGTTAGGGGTTGAAGGACCTGTGATGATGTCATCATAGGTCCTGGCAGATGTACCTTTCAAACCTAGGAACTACACCATTTTTGGTGCAGTTCCTTTGCTAGATTCTGCAGGACCTGTGATGCTGAAGATGATGTCAGCACAGGTCCTGGCAGATGCACTGTTCTAACCTGGGAACTACACTTTACACTGTGCAGTTCCCTTACAGGACCTGTGAAGACTCCCTGTACTACTCAGATGACTCAGAGCTGCTAGTGCTTGCCTTGCCTCAGCTCTGATTGGTTGGTGGGCGGGGAGGGGAGGGGCTGGCAGAAGCAGCTTCCACTCTAGGATCATATTACGCTCCTCCCGAGTCCCGCCCTCAGGCTCCTGCTGCCAGCGTGAGGTGAGCGTCTCTGCATTGTCTGTGCGCTATGTGACGCTGCGCTGTGTACAACAGAGGACTTTTAACCCTCCCGACGGCCTTTTGGCTGGCAGATGGGCCTATTTTATGGTAGGGGCCTGGAGCTGCAGCTCCATCAGCCCCTACGTTAATCCGGCCCTGATTGTCAGATCTGTTTGTTTCAATGTTTGAAGTTATGTGTTACATGTTAAGTGTTGTGCTTCACATCAGAGCTCTGTTCTCATGGGCTGCTGGGACACTAATGATAGACAGAAGGAGGACCACAGCGTCCAACTAAAATGGGTGGACTTAGATGACTGAGAGTAGGATTCATGGTAGATAGCAGTGTAACCTCAAGTGTGTTAAGTAAAGATTTGTTCATTAAGCTTGACTTACAAGTGTCAGCCAAAAATCAGGGCATAAGAGTACACTCGGATCTCATTCCAATCTCTACACCAGTGCCACTGATTCTTGCAAACATACAGAACCACCCAGAACTTAACAACATTAACCCTGCATTATGGTCTTCAAATAAATATGACACAGGATTGCACACCTTACAAAGCTACTGTAAAACCAGGTGTCATTTCAGTGTTCCAGAAACAATACCTACTGCCAAAAGAGAAACTCGATGGACTTAGGCCAATGATAAAAGAATTCCTACAAAAGGGGAATCCGGGAAGAGGTGATTTCACCCTACAGCACGCCTGTGAATCCAGTGACAAAGGCAGATTGTACTACCCGCTTTGTACAGGATTTAAGGGCCATCAACAACATCATTGTGCCTAAAGCCCCTATTGTACCTGACATCACTCAATTACTATCTGCCATTCCAGCAGACGCTGTTTGGTTCAGTGTGATAGATCTGAAAAATGCATTCTTTTCTATCCCAGTTGACAAGAAGACCAGACTACTTTTTGCTTTTTCCTTTGACAGACGTCAACTGACCTGGGGCAGAATGCCCCAGGGATGTGCTGATTCACCTGTAGTGTACAGCATAGTCCTCCAAGCCACGTTAGAACCATGGTACCCCCCCAATGTTCTGTGCTGCTGCAATATGTCGATGATTTGTTACTGTGTAGCATGTCAGCGGAGGCCAGCATTCAGGAGGGTTTATCACTGTTACAATGGTTGTCAGGATGTGGTCACAAAGTGGCACTTAAGAAAATGCAATGGTGTAAAATGCAGGTTGAATACTTGGGCTCTGCCCTCACAAAAGGTGAAAGGAGAATCAACACAGAAAGAGTCCAGTCTATTGCGGGCCTGGTCACCCCGCACACCAAGAAAGAAAGGTTATCTTTCCTTGGGATGATAAACTACTGTAGACAATGGATTCCTGATTGCTCCTATTATGACAATGTTTTGAGGCAAGCCACTCTGGAAGAAAATCCAGATTTGATTAAATGGTCTTCTGAAATGTACAATGCATTTGATTATCTGAAATGTTCGCTCATGTCGAGTCCAGGGCTAGGCCTCCCTGACTATAATATGCCCTTCCACATATTTGCACGCCAAAATTGTAAAACCATGGCGGGTGTACTGACACAAGAACACGGAGGCAATTTGCGTCCTTGTGTATTTTTCTCAAAGGTAATGCCCACCCCTGTTCAAGGGATGCCAGCATGTCTGTGTTCTCTTGCAGCCTGTGCTATGATGGTAGAGTTGGCAACTCCTTTCACAATGTGATGTTACACCATTTTTGCACACTACACATGATGTTGTAGGCCTACTTAAGGGCATCCACACTCAACACAGAAGGCAGCTGAGCTCATTGCACTCACAAGAGCATGTATTCTACATGCTGGCAGACCTGTCACCATCTATACTGATAGTGGGTACGCACATGGGGTAGTGTGGGACCATGGTATGATTTGACAGAGGAGAGGATTTACGGCAGCAGATGGTAAGGATTATGTCTCACAGGGCAATGCGCTGGCAGATAAGGTGGTGAAACGAGTGGCCAAATGCAACCCCACAGGTCCGTGTAACCATTGGGAGATGCCATGTCCGGCACCTCCAACCCCTGAGATGTCGCAAATGCTTAGTGATCTTCAAAGGTATGCCACTGAACAGGAACAGCAAGACTGGTGTTATCCAGTATTGCATAAAAATCCTAAGACAGGATTAGTCTGCAAAGAGGGGTAGGATATAACAGCATTGAGATACTCATGGGAAGGCCTTTCCCCACCCCCTGGGCCCAATGGTAGTGCAGGAAGGAGACCTTGATATGTCACCAAATTGATACAAGTACTTAATAAAACTGAGGAAAAAGTTGCTTGTAAGTCTCCCTCTCTTCCACAGGAACCCACCCACCCATACAGGGTGGGAGATGAGGTAGTGATCAAAACACTGAAGAAAGGAAAATCCCAAGGTGACTTCGCATATGGCCCATCCACTACCGTGGTCGCAGTAACCAGAACAGCCGCGCTGACTGAACAATCTCCAACTTGGATCCACGCCACCCGAGTGAAGCTTGTGAGAGCAAGAGAGGAGGCAGGAATGGAGGCAGACAGCCTTGGCCTTGAAGAAGGACAAGAGGTACTAACGGGGGCAGACAGCCCTGACCTCCAACAAGGCCCAGAGGTACTAACGGGGGCAGACAGCCCTGACCTCCAACATGATGAGCTCCTCACTCTTTTCTGGAAAATGGTTGAATGTACCGACTAAGATTGCTTCAATAATCTTGTTGATTTTACCAATTAGCAGTATGGGAGAAGTAGCCGCAACTAGTAAGGGCGGCGTCATCACCTTTTGGTATAATTCATCTAACACTCACGTAGCTACCTACACCTTTTGTCTTTGTGATATATTGAAAACATGTTCATATTATCACTACTGTTCCAATGACTATGTAGAAGGACAGGCCTATATATGTGTAACAGACTCATACTGGGGAAAAGGTTGTGAATATTGGTGATCAGTGGGATGGAATACAGGGACAGAATGGAGATATAAACCAGAAAGCGCCCTCAAAAGGAGGGATAAAAATTCTAAGTCCCTTTTGACTAGAATGACACTCCTTGAGAGAGGGACGTGTTATGTGGACACCTCCTCATTGAATTATTGCAAAAAAAGGTCAGCGGAAATGAAAATTGTATTGATAATAGAAAACCATGATGAAGGAGATTATGTATTGGGATGGTACTTCCATAAAATGTGAGGAGCTGCGACTTCCCGGGTAACACAAATGTTCAGACTTAGAGATATGTATAAGTCTAAGGAATAACGAACCCATCACAGGTGTCCCCAAAAACCCACATATAGTTTCTCTAAAAAACCTAAGGGCCATATCTGATCCCACATATGAGGATACTTTGGCCATGGAGAGGGGTTTTTCTGATGCTAATTTGTGGCTGGAGTGGATGAAGTATAGTGCAGCCTCTGTGAATAAAAGCAACTGTTACATATGCGGTGCTGCCAAGCCACACTTAGGTACCGTGCCCCTAGTGTTACCAGAAAATGTTGAAGAATGGTTTTTGACTCTTTTTGTTAATATGTCTTATAACCACAGTGCATGTACAGAATGGAAATCAAAATACCCTCTGTTGTTAAAAAATCCTCGCCCTGGGGCAGGAATCCAGGTATATCCAGGTAACTACACATGTTACAAAGGGAGTACACATGGGAGGAATGTACAGAATTTCACCAAAGGTTATTGTCACAAATACAGCAATCTGAACATATCCCTCACTCAGAACCAAGTATACTCCATAGGAGATGTGTACTGGATCTGTGGAGATGGAAAAATAAGATCCAGATTGGAAGGTGCCTGGAAAGGTGAATGTGCGCTTGCCAAAGTTATAATGAACATACACATTTTTACGGAATCAGATATTCTAGAAAAAGGGGTGCTAAAGATAAACAAAAGAAGCAGCCCCCTTTCAAGTTTTGATCCCCATGTGTATAAAGATGCAATAGGTGTTCCAAGAGGGGTCCCAGATGAGTTCAAAGCTAGAGATCAAGTAGCCGCCGGATTTGAATCAATATTTCCCATCATTACTGTGAATAAAAATGTGGATTGGATAAATTACATATACTACAATCAGCAAAGGTTTGTAAACTATACCAGAGATGCATTACAAGGGGTAGCAGAAGAACTACAAGCAGACTCAATCATGACATTCCAGAATCGAATGGTGTTGGATATGATTCTTGCAGAGAAGGGTGGAGTGTGCCAAGTATTGACTGATCCAACCTCCTGTTGCACATACATACCAAATAATACTGGCCCCACTGGTAAGGTCACAATAGCTATAATAAAGCTTGAAGATCTGTCAATAGAACTGAAAAAGAACTCAGGTATAAATAATCCATGGGATCAATACTTTGGGTGGTTCACAAGTTGGAAACAAGGTCTCATGCAACTAGGGATTGTCATACTAATAGTAATTGTAGTAATAGGTGTAGTAGCATTATGTGTTATTCCTTGTGTGAGACGAATGCTAGAAAAAGGGCTCTCTAATATGTCATTATATCAGACTACTCTACCCCAGGTGGATCGAAGCCCAGATGGGTATAAGAATTACCTAATATCATATAGAGAGAAAAAGGACAAGAAAGGAAAGAACCATGTAGTGTGATACACTAAAGGTTCTTAAAAGGGGATTTGAAAGGAATCCATGTTTTTTGTAATGTCAAAACCAATTCTGCTTTTTGCTGAAGTTTCATTTCTCTGTTAGAAACTAACTCTGATTGCTGTTAAACTAATTGCTGTTAAGTTCCTTTTCTCTGTAACCCTGAATTTTATCTCTTTGGCACTACTCCCGGACAATATTCCCAATATGGAAGTTCCGTTTTTGTTTCTCTTTTTCTGTCTGTAGAATAGAACGTGTTAATATGATAGGTTGAATACATAACTTACGATGATATGCTAATAAAGGGGGTAAAGCCCCCTCTATATAACCTGTGTGCATTAAAAATAAACTTCAGAGTGTTCATTCAGTACATCACTGTTGTGTCTTTTATTCCCTACTGAGTGAAGCGCTCTCCTGACGTCAGAAAAGGACTCAAACCAAGCCGATACTAGAAGTTTGGTGCCAGGGCTACCAAGTGGGACGTTGAGATTCCTATCAACGCCCCCTGTTGCCTCCTGGGTACAGACTTGCTTGCAAAAGAACATGCCAGCATCTCATACCAGGAGGATAGCACTGTGAAGCTCACAGGTGCCCTCAATGTCCAGGAACTTTGTTTAGTGAAAAAACTTCCTGGTCCATCTTTTTGTCAGTACTCCAGGAAGATGAGAAGGAAGCCCTGCTTGCTGGAATGTCGGGCCATCTGTGGGCTATTAGACCCACGGATGTTGGCAAGCTCCCAGTTCCTCCTGTGGAAGTGGTGATGAAACCTGGTGCCCCACTTCCCATGAAGCTGCAGTATCTCTTGAGTATGGCACAGTCAGATGCCATATCTCAAACAGTCAAAGACTTTTTGAAAAAGGTGTTATCAAGGAGATTGTAACCCCTTCTGTTCAGGAAGGGTTGAAAAATATGCATATATAATATATGTGCATACACTATGATGTGCGCAGATGTGCCCAGCTTCTGCGCACATCTGTCCTTAGTGTCCCCCAGGAGCTCATTGCAGCCCCTGTGGGGAATATGTCCCCTTATGTGTCCCCTTATCTACAATGCCCCCTTTAATACATATGTGTCCCCTTTTTGTCCTCCCCCCCCCCCCCTTTTATATGCCCAAGCATTCACACTGATGCAATCTGGTTGATTGCATCAGAATGACCGGACAAGGGTCCGGTCATCCTGCTGACTACAAAGGACTCTGATTCAACAGAATCAGAGTCCTTTGTTTTAATTATCTCCAGCGCTGCTGGAGATAATTACGCATAACAGAAAGAAGGGAGAAACCTCCCCTCCATCTATTATGCACATTCCGGGAGCGTGATCTCTAGCGCGCTGCCTGGATTCCAAATCGCTACAGGCGGGAGATCAAACCTTCTCCCGCCTGGCAGCGCGCGGCGCAACCCGGCCGAGCGCGCGCAGGGAAGCGTGGGCTGGCGCGGTGACGTCATATCACCACAGCGCGGGCGGCCCGGGAGTGCGGGCTGCCGGATATAAATATCCAGTGGCCCCTGCACTCGGAGAGCAGAACCGAGCCGCCCCCAATGAGAATCATCCCTAGGACGACGAGCATCCTGAGAATCATCCCCTGGACAACGAGCATACCACTGGAGGGCTGAGTATTTAACCCCACTATCCCATCAACGATTAACCCTTACTTGCTCATATTCCCCTGCCTCAACCCACTATCCCACCAACGCTATTAACCCCTACCTGCCCATATTACCCACTATCCCACCAACGCTATTAACCCCTACCTGCCCATATTCCCCTACCATTATCCCACCAACGCTCTATTTACCCCTACCTGCCCACATTCATATTATTCCTATCTGCCCATATTACCACCACCCAATTTCCGCCCAACTATTAACCCCTGACCTCCCTCCCAGGGGCGGATTAAGTGCATGATAGGCCCGGGGCTGTCTAACCAACGTTTTTTTTTTGTATGAAGAGGCTGTGGTGCTTCATGAGCGCCACAGTCTCTTCTTAGGACCTATGACATCTTCAGACAAAAAAAATACCCCAAATTGGGTCCTAAACTGAAAAATTTGGTCGCCAAATTTAAAATACATATAATTATAATAAAAAAGACATGGAGGAGAATACAGCACTATATACCTCTTACATCCAGTGACATCTCCTGTCATGTAGACCTTCTCTTTCCTCTTCTCCTCCGTTTGACCCAGACTACCATGGCAAATTCTTTCAGTCGCATCTCGTCTCTACAGTTTGTAACACAGACATGTTAGATTTCTCAATTTTTCCATCAACCGCCTCATCCTGGTGTCCCCACAGTGTCATCCTGCTGCCACTCCCAATACTGTGCCCGTTTTGCTCCCCAATGTCCCAGGTACTATACTGCTGAAAAAATTGTGACCCTAATAGACATAATTGGAGTCATTTATCAAACTGGTGTAAAGTAGAACTGGATTTCCAAAAGAGCTGTCATATATGAAAGGTGGAATCTGATTGGCTGCTATGGGCCACTAAGCCAGTTCTAGTTTACACCAGTTTGATAAATTACCCCAAATGTTCCTATAGTGTCCACAGCAGCTATAATGTCCCCTAGAGTGTCCCGAGTAATAATACAACCCTCTATTGTGCTCCAGGCAATAATCCCTGTATAGTGTCCACAAAAATAATAGAATTGCCCCTACAGTGCCTCCCCAATAGCAACACCCCCATATAGTAATTTCCACCACACTGCCCCCACATAGTAATCCCCCATAGTAATTTGCCCCCACACAGTAATTTCCCCTACATAGTAATTTCCCCCACACTGCCCCCACATAGTAATTTCCCCCACACTGCCTCCACATAGTAATTTCCCCCACACTGCCCCCACATAGTAATTTCCCCACACTGTCTCCACATAGAAATTACCCCACACTGCCCCCACACAATAGTTTCCCCCACACTGCCCCCACATAGTAATTTGCCCCCACATAGTAATTTCCACTACACTGCCCCCACACTGTCCCCACATAGCAATTTCCCCACACTGCCCCCACATAGAAATTACCCCACACTGCCCCCACACAATAGTTTCCCCCACATAGTAATTTGTCCCCACATAGCAATTTCCCCACACTGTCCCCACATAGAAATTACCCCACACTGCCCCCACATAGCAATTTCCCCCACACAGCCCCCACACAGCCCCATATAGTAATTTGCCCCCACATAGTAGTCCCTCCCATAATAATTTGCCCCCACATAGTAATTTCTAATTTGCCCCCACATAGTAGTCCCTCCCATAATAATTTAGCCCCACACAGCCCCCACATTCCCCCTCCCATGTACTCGAGGTCTCTTCCCTAATATGTCCTCCTCTGTGTGTCGTCCCCCACATGTCCCCCAAAGTAGGCACATGAAAAAAAAAAGAAAAGCTAAATACTCACCGTCCAGGGCCAGGCACTTGCTCGCAGACGAAGGTGGAATGAGGCAGGCGTGCACACGTCAATGTGCTGTGTCCCGGCACAGGTGCGTGATGACGTCATCACGCACACCTGTGCCGGGATTTCACTACCACTTAGGCCTCAGGCCTACTAGGCCTGAAGCCTATGTGCTCCCGTGCCCCACCGCAGTATGTGTGCGTTCGGGTCGGCGTTGTGCCCCCCAGCGGTGCTGAGCCCAGGGCTGCTGACCCGAACATCCCTATTGTAATCCGCCACTGCTCCCTCCCCATTATCCCTGCATTTATCCTGCCCTGCTGTACCCCTGCAGCAGCCTTCAGTCCGGGGTATCTATGGCCGGCATTAACCCTTGCAAATCCCAGTAAGCCCTGCCACAGTCCCCTGATTAACCCCTCTATCGCCACTGCAGCAGTACAATAACCCCACACTGCTGCAGGTGTGTGTTTGTTATTTTCCCCTACGGATAGTCGAGTGATAGTAAGGGTGGGCTGCTCTTGTATGTGTGTATGTTAGTTAAAGTTTGTGGGTGGAGTTTGGGATTGTGTAGTGTAGTTAGTACTGTATTTTTTGTGCTATACTGTTAGTGTATTGTATGCGTCACTATTTAGTGTACCTTAGGTAACAATAAATATTGTGTGTTATTTGTACCTACTGTGTAGTGTGTTTTATTAGCGGTTCAGTAAGGCGCATGCAGCTAGTTTGGCGATTAGTGTAAGGCAAAGTAAAGCCCCTTTCACACGAGCGAGTATTCCGCGCGGATGCGATGCGGGAGGTGAACGCATTGCACCCGCACTGAATACCGACCCATTCATTTCTATGGGGCTGTTCACATGAGCGGTGATTTTCACGCATCACTTATGCGTTGCGTGAAAATCGCAGCATGTTCTATATAATGCGTTTTTCACGCAATGCAGGCCCCATAGAAGTGAATGGGGTTGCGTGAAAATCGCAAGCATCCGCAAGCAAGTGCGGATGCGGTGCGATTTTCACGCACGGTTGCTAGGAGACGATCGGGATGGAGACCCGATCATTATTATTTTCCCTTATAACATGGTTATAAGAGAAAATAATAGCATTCTGAATACAGAATGCAAAGTAAAATAGCACTGGAGGGGTTAAAAAAAATATATAATTTTAACTCACCTTAATCCACTTGCTCGCGTAGCCCGGCATCTCCTTGTGTCTCCTTTGTTGAAAGACCTGTGGTGAGCATTAATTATAGTTCAAGGACCTCTGATGACGTCACTCCGGTCATCACATGGTACGTCACATGATCTTTTACCATGGTGATTCACCATGGTAAAAGATCATGTGACGTACCATGTGATGACCAGAGTGACATCATCCCAGGTCCTTGAACTATAGTTAATGCTCACCACAGGTCCTATACAGTAAAAGAGACAGACGGAGATGCCGGCTACGCGAGCAAGTGGATTAAGGTGAGTTAAATAATTTTATTTATTTTTTTAACCCCTCCAGCGCTGTTTTACTATGCATTCTGTATTCAGAATGCTATTATTTTCCCTTATAACCATGTTATAAGGGAAAATAATACTATTTACAGAACACCGATCCCAAGCCCGAACTTCTGTGAAGAAGTTCGGGTTTGGGTACCAAACACGCGCGATTTTTCTCACGCGAGTGCAAAACGCATTACAATGTTTTGCACTCGCGCGGAAAAATCGCGGGTGTTCCCGCAACGCACCCGCACATTTTCCCGCAACGCCCATGTGAAAGAGGCCTAATAGTGATTAGGGTTGAGCGAACCCGAACTGTTCGTACCGAACTTTAGGAATTTTGGACCCCGGACCCGAACATTTCAGTAAAAGTTCGGGTTCGGTGCTTTCTTGGCGCTTTTTGAAAGGCTGCAGAGCAGCCAATCATCAAGCGGTTAACTGTCTGACCTTAAAAGCCATCAAAGCCATGCCTGGCATGGCTGTGATTGGCCAGAGCAGCATGTGACCTAGGCTCTATATAAGCTTGAATCACGTAGCGCTGCACGTCACTCTGCTGTTACAAGTGTAGGGAGAGGATGCCGCTGGACATTGATTGACAGTGATTTCAGGGAGAGAATAGGAGAGAATCTAACTGAGCGATCTACAGAGAAATAGTTGTGTGGGTGCAGGGCACAATCGTTTTACCCTGCCCTGAGCCCATTGACCAAAAAAAAATTACTTTTATAATTCTGTTAGTTAGGTGGGCAGCGGCGGCCATTTTATGCAAGCTCAGTGCACCAGCACTGCATCTGAGCTTATGGGACATTGCATCACCATTTTTTTGGCAAACTACAACATCTGGATTATTCAGTGTGCAATTTAAGGTAGAAATACACCCATCATTTTCTGGGGTTTTAAAAACACACATTTTTTTCCCCAAAAAACAGTATTTTCCTGATCTTCAAGTGTTAAATTCAAGTTTAATATATACAGCTTTCATATTCTGTTACCAAAAACACACTTTTTTTGTCAGAAACCACTATTTTCAGGCCTTGCAGCATCAGCACGTGTGAAATTACAGGCTTATATACTGCTGTCAAATTCAGTTGTTAAACAAACACTCGTTTGGGCCCAAAAAATTTAGTTGGCAGCCTTTGATGCAGATGTCATTGTGAGATACACCTTTAATACATTTGGGTTAGATTCAGAGATTTGAAATACCGCCATTTGGTGCACCAATATTGAATTCAGGCCTACACTGGTTCAGGCCCTGTGAGATACACCCTCTACAACCAGGGGTTTGATTCAGGCATTTGAAATACAGCCATTTGAAATACAGCCATTTTCGGCAAATAAATATTTAATTTAGGCCTACACTGGTTCAGGCCCTGTGAGATACACCCTCTACATACAGGGGTTTGATTCAGGCACTTGAAATACAGCCATTTGAAATACAGCCATTTTGGGCAAAGAAATAGTTAATTATTATTATTAATTATTAAAGCGCCATTCATTCCAAAGCGCTGTACATATGATAAGGGGTTCACATACATAATACAGACAAGTGCACTAAGCAGGAACAAGACGAGTTACAGACTGGTACAGAAGGAGAGAGGGCTTACAATCTACATGGTATGGGAGAAGGACACCGTAGGTGCGGGTTAAGTTGGTCATGGCGGTATACACTGCGTGCAGAATTATTAGGCAAATGAGTATTTTGACCACATCATCCTCTTTATGCATGTTGTCTTACTCCAAGCTGTATTGGCTCGAAAGCCTACTACCAATTAAGCATATTAGGTGATGTGCATCTCTGTAATGAGAAGGGGTGTGGTCTAATGACATCAACACCCTATATTAGGTGTGCATAATTATTAGGCAACTTTCCTTTGGCAAAATGGGTCAAAAGAAGGACTTGACAGGCTCAGAAAAGTCAAAAATAGTGAGATATCTTGCAAAGGGATGCAGCACTCTTAAAATTGCAAATCTTCTGAAGCGTGATCATCGAATAATCAAGCGTTTCATTCAAAATAGTCAACAGGGTCGCAAGAAGCGTGTGGAAAAACCAAGGCGCAAAATAACTGCCCATGAACTGAGAAAAGTCAAGCGTGCAGCTGCCAAGATGCCACTTGCCACCAGTTTGGCCATATTTCAGAGCTGAAACATCACTGGAGTGCCCAAAAGCACAAGGTGTGCAATACTCAGAGACATGGCCAAGGTAAGAAAGGCTGAAAGACGACCACCACTGAACAAGACACACAAGCTGAAATGTCAAGACTGGGCCAAGAAATATCTCAAGACTGATTTTTCTAAGGTTTTATGGACTGATGAAATGAGAGTGAGTCTTGATGGGCCAGATGGATAGGCCCGTGGCTGGATTGGTAAAGGGCAGAGAGCTCCAGTCCGACTCAGACGCCAGCAAGGTGGAGGTGGAGTACTGGTTTGGGCTGGTATCATCAAAGATGAGCTTGTGGGGCCTTTTCGGGTTGAGGATGGAGTCAAGCTCAACTCCCAGTCCTACTGCCAGTTTCTGGAAGACACCTTCTTCAAGCAGTGGTACAGGAAGAAGTCTGCATCCTTCAAGAAAAACATGATTTTCATGCAGGACAATGCTCCATCACACGCGTCCAAGTACTCCACAGCGTGGCTGGCAAGAAAGGGTATAAAAGAAGAAAATCTAATGACATGGCCTCCTTGTTCACCTGATCTGAACCCCATTGAGAACCTGTGGTCCATCATCAAATGTGAGATTTACAAGGAGGGAAAACAGTACACCTCTCTGAACAGTGTCTGGGAGGCTGTGGTTGCTGCTGCACGCAATGTTGATGGTGAACAGATCAAAACACTGACAGAATCCATGGATGGCAGGCTTTTGAGTGTCCTTGCAAAGAAAGGTGGCTATATTGGTCACTGATTTGTTTTTGTTTTGTTTTTGAATGTCAGAAATGTATATTTGTGAATGTTGAGATGTTATATTGGTTTAACTGGTAAAAATAAATAATTGAAATGGGTATATATTTGTTTTTTGTTAAGTTGCCTAATAATTATGCACAGTAATAGTCACATGCACACACAGATATCCCCCTAAAATAGCTAAAACTAAAAACAAACTAAAAACTACTTCCAAAAATATTCAGCTTTGATATTAATGAGTTTTTTGGGTTCATTGAGAACATAGTTGTTGTTCAATAATAAAATTAATCCTCAAAAATACAACTTGCCTAATAATTCTGCACTCCCTGTAGAGGCAGCAGGGTCACGGGTTGTAGGCTTGTCTGAAGAGGTGGGTTTTCAGGTTTCTTTTGAAGGATTCCACTGTAGGTGAGAGTCTGATATGTTGCGGTAGCGAGTTCCAGAGAATGGGGGATGCACGGGAGAAATCTTCGAGTCGATTGTGGGAAGAGACAATAAGAGGAGAGGAGAGAAGGAGGTCTTGTGAGGATCGGAGAGTGCGTGTGGGGGTGTATCGGGAAAGTAGTTCAGAGATGTAAGGAGGGGACAGGTTATGGATGGCCTTGTATGTATTTGTTAGTACTTTGAAGTGAATTCGTTGGGCAATGGGGAGCCAGTGAAGGGATTGGCAGAGGGGAGAGGCAGAGGAGTAACAGGGTGAGAGGTGGATTAGTCGGGCAGCAGAGTTGAGGATAGATTGGAGGGGTGCGAGAGTGCTAGATGGAAGGCCACAGAGGAGAATGTTGCAGTAGTCTAGGCGGGAGATAATGAGGGCATGTACAAGCATTTTCGCAGATTCAAAGTTAAAGGGTTTCTATCACTTGGTATCACATATTTAGGTGTCAGACACTAGCGATCCGCTAGTGTCTGCTCTATCAAACCATCCTAATATGATAGGTTTTGGGGCAGCCGTTTTGCTAAAATAACAACTTATATCTATATGCTAATGAGCCTCTAGGTGCTATGGGGGCGTCATTAGCACCTAGAGGCTCCGTCTACCTTCATAAACTGTCGCCGCCCAGCGCGTCCCTCCAGCCCGCCCATCTCCTGCTGAATGCGATCCTCTCCATGCGCGTCTCTGTTCTGCGCATGCGCAGTGAATGTCTGACCGCTTCCCTGCTCAGACATCTCCACTGCGCCTGCGCCGATGACATCATAGTGCTCCGAGGAACAGGCGCAGTGGAGATGTCTGAGCAGGGAAGCGGTCAGACATTCACTGCGCATGCGCAGAACAGAGACGCGCACGGAGAGGATCGCATTCAGCAGGAGATGGGCGGGCTGGAGGGACGCGCTGGGCGGCGACAGTTTATGAAGGTAGACGGAGCCTCTAGGTGCTAATGACGCCCCCATAGCACCTAGAGGCTCATTAGCATATAGATATAAGTTGTTATTTTAGCAAAACGGCTGCCCCAAAACCTATCATATTAGGATGGTTTGTTAGAGCAGACACTAGCGGATCGCTAGTGTCTGACACCTAAATATGTGATACCAAGTGATAGAAACCCTTTAAGGAAAGCACGGATGCGGGAGATGTTTTTGAGTTGGAGGCGGCAGGTGGTGGAAAGGGCTTGGATGTGCGGTCGGAAGGAAAGAGCAGAATCCAAGGTCACTCCAAGGCAGCGGGCTTTGTTGACTGGGGAGAGTGTGCAGCCATTGATCATGATAGATAGGTCTGTTGGGGGGGTTGAACAAGATGGGGGAAAGATGATGAATTCTGTCTTATCCATGTTAAGTTTAAGAAAGCGAGAGGCGAAGAAGGATGATATAGAAGATAGACATTGTGGGATTCTTGATAGTAAGGTGGTGATGTCTGGACCAGAGAGGTAGATTTGTGTGTTGTCAGCGTAGGAGTGATACTGAAAGCCATGGGACTCTATGAGCTGTCCCAGGCCAAAAGTGTAGATAGAGAAGAGCAGGGGTCCGAGGACAGAGCCTTGCGGGACACCAACAGAGAGGGAATGAGACGAGGAGGTGGTGGGGGAGTGGGAGACGCTAAACATCCGGTCTGTGAGGTACGATGTGATCCAGGAGAGGGCCAGGTCAGTGATGCCAAGAGATGAGAGAGTTTGCAACAGAAGGGAGTGGTCAACAGTCTCGAAGGCAGAGGACAGGTCAAGGAGAAGGAGGACAGAGTATTGTTTCTTGGTTTTGGCTGTCAGTAGGTCATTGGTGACTTTGGTAAGGGCAGTCTCGGTCGAGTGGTGGGGTCGGAAGCCAGATTGTAGGCGGTCAAAGAGGGAGCAGGAGGAGAGGTGGGAGGACAGTTCTGGATGGACATGTTGTTCAAGTAGCTTTGAGGCATACGGAAGAAGTGATATGGGACGATAACTGGACAAGGAAGATGGGTCAAGTGAAGGCTTTTTGAGGATGGGTGTAATGGTAGCATGTTTAAAAGCAGAGGGGAAGACACCAGAGTTTAGTGATAGGTTGAAGAGATGAGTTAGGGCTGGGATAAACACTGTGGTGAGGTTAGGGATGAGGTGGGATGGGATTGGGTCAAGTGCACAGGTGGTCAGATGAGATTTGGAGAGTAGAGTGGAGAGTTTTTCTTCTGTAATGGTGGAGAAGCGGGTTTTGGGAGAAGAGGACTGAGCAGTTGTGTAGAGGGTCTGTGGGGACTGTGCCGTAAAGCTTTCTCTGATGTGGACTATCTTTTGTTTGAAATATTTGGCAAAGTCCTCAGCTGAGAAGAGTGGAGAGGGTGGGGGCGCTGGGGGACGGAGAAGGGAGTTAAAAGTGCTAAAAAGTTGTTTAGGGCTGTGTGACAGGGAAGATATGAGAGATGAGAAGTAGGCATGTTTTGCATCAGCGAGTGAAGATTTGAATATGAG
The DNA here is from genome assembly GCF_905171765.1 of Bufo bufo. NCBI lineage: Eukaryota > Metazoa > Chordata > Amphibia > Anura > Bufonidae > Bufo > Bufo bufo. The sequence continues at coordinate 284,225,790 of NC_053393.1, read as the reverse complement.
AAGGGATTGCTTGTATGCAGTGAAATGATCTTTAGAATGGGATTTCTTCCATCGCCGTTCAGCAGCCCTGGAAGCTTGTCTGAGTTTTTTGGTCAGGTTGGTGTGCCAGGGTTGTCTGTTGATTTTCTGGATTTTGTTGTGTGTGAGGGGGGCAACAGTGTCGAGAGCTGTACTTATTGTGGTGTTATATAGGGTGGTAGTAGCATCTGGGTCTTGGAGGCAACAGATGGTAGTGAGTGGGAAAAGAGAGTCAGAAAGCAAGCAAAAGTCGAGATGTTTGAGGTTCCTGCGGGGGTGTGCTAGTGTGTGGACCGGGGGAGCTGCAGAAGAGACCAGTGAAGAGAAGGTGAGTAGGTTGTGGTCGGATAGGGGGAGAGGCGAATTAGAAAGGTTAGATAGGGAGCAGAGGCGGGTAAAGATCAGATCCAGAGTGTGACCATCTCTGTGGGTGGGAGCTGAAGACCACTGTGATAGGCCGAAGGAGGAAGAGAGTGACAGGAGTTTAGAGGCGGCCGAGTGGCATGTGTCAATAGGGATGTTGAAGTCACCCATGATGATAGTGGGGATGTCGGCAGAAAGAAAGTGTAGTAGCCAGGTGTTAAAATGGTCAAGAAAGATGGTGGCTGGGCCTGGAGGGTGGTAAATGACTGCTACTTGAAGGTTGGAGGGAGAGTAGATGCGAACAGAGTGTACTTCAAATGAGGTGAGCGTAATGGAGGGTGGCAGTGGAGTCGGGCTGTAGGAGCAGGTGTCTGATAGGAGAAGACCAACTCCTCCACCATGTTTGCAGCCGGGGCGGGGGGTGTGAGTGAATTGAAATCCACTATAAGAGAGTGCAGCAGGGGAGGAGGTGTCTGAGGGTGTCAGCCATGTTTCTGTTAGACCCAGAAAGGAAAGGTTTTGAGAGATGAACAGTTCATGAATGTATGACAGTTTGTTACAGACGGAGCGCGCGTTCCATAATGCTCCTGCAAGAGGAACCAAAGGAGCAGGGGTCAGAGGAATGGTAATTAGGTTTAAGGGGTTGCAGAAATTTGTAGAAGGAGATTTGTAGTGGGACATGGAGGTGATAGTGGGGATTTGCTGAGGGGGTCCTGGATTTGGAGAGATATCACCAGCAGTAAGGAGAAGCAGAGAAAGTGTTAATAGATGAGAATAAGAGAGGGTAGGAGGAATCTGTGTGTGTGTTTGGGAAGGAAGTGTTTTATGTTGGCAAACAGGTTTGTGCAAAAGGTCAGATGAGAAGGTAAGATGGAGGAAGAGATGAATAGTTCCTTGCTGGGTGAATGGATGTGGGGGTATTTCAGGAGGTTATGGAAAAGTAGGAGGAGTAAAAAGGAAAAATGTAAACATTGTTTGCATTAACTATGTGTAATTACCTGTGGTCCCCTTCTGGTCACATTGTGGTATAATTCAGTCTGTGCACTTAAGAGTTGCACTTGAGAGATGTTGCATGTGGAAAGACCAAGGTCTGAAAAGACCTAGGATCTTAGATTTATACCACTCAGTGTTCAATCAGGTGTGACCAAGAGGGGAGGGGGCTACATATGTCCTAATCAAGGAGGACCAGATACAGGGGTAAAATAGTCAATGTAAACAAATACTCAATAAATCCATCAGGAAAAAAGAGACATTAATAGTTCAGACAAGACATACCAGGATTTAGAAGGAGAGATGAGAGGGATGGACAAGATCAGACTGTGGAAAAGCTGGGTGGAGCAGTAAGCTTCAGACAAGACATACCTGGAGATGAGAGAATAGGGTGATGGTCAGTAGGCAGTGATGACAAAGTGGATTCAATATCCATAATATTACATTCTGGTATAATTCAGTCTGTGCACTTAAAAGTTGCACTTGAGAGATGTTGCATGTGGAAAGACCAAGCCTACACTGGTTCAGGCCCTTTGAGATATACCCTCTACATACAGGGGTTTGAAATACAGCCATTTTGGTCAAAGAAAAATTTAATTCAGGCCTACACTGATTCAGGCTGTGTGAGATACACCCTCTACATACAGGGGTTTGATTAAGGCATTTGAAATACAGCCATTTGGTGCACCAATATTGAATTCAGGCCTACACTGGTTAAGACCGTGTGAGATACACCCTCTACATACCCGGGTTTGATTCAGGCATTTGAAATACAGCCATTTGAAATATAGCCTTGTTTGGCAAAGAAATATTTAATTCAGGCCTACACTGGTTCAGACCCTGTGAGATACACTCTCTACATACAGGGGTTTGATTCAGGCATGTGAAATACAGCCATTTGAAATACAGCCATTTTGGGCAAATAAATATTTAATTCAGGCCTACACTGGTTCAGGTCCTGTGAGATACACCCTCTACATACAGGGGTTTGATTCAGGCATTTGAAATACAGCCATTTGAAATACAGCCATTTTGGGCAAAGAAATATTTAATTCAGTCCTACACTGGTTCAGGGCCTGTGAGATACACCCTCTTTCAGCGGTCCCCAACCGCCGGGCCGCGGCCCAAGACCGGGCCCTGAGAGATATGTTGCCGGGCCGCAGAGGAGAGAGGAGCGCATGCGCGCCTGACGCGTACATGTTGCCAACATTAGTGGAGACGGAGGGAGGGAATCCCTCCCATGACATAGCCGCTGCAGTGCCCAATACAATGAGCGGGCTCTGAGGCGCCGCACCACTGCACCAATGAATATGTCTAATATTAAAGTAGGAGGAGTGATGGGGGATGGTTTACCGCTGCACAGTCTCAGCTAGTGTGCTCGGCAAACGGCAGCAGCGGCAGCCTCCTCCTCCTGACTCTTGTGTTCTCAGACCAGTCCCAGCAGCCATTAGTGATCTGGAAAGCGCAGGTACCCACACACTGTCCCACAGATGGGGTCATCTATTATTAATCTGATGTACATGGGGCTATTACATTAGTACCCCCATGTACCTCAGATTAAAAGTATGTGGCTCCCAAGCACATCATCAAATAATGGGCAACATTGGGTTAACCATTAATATGAGGTACACATAATGAGGTTTCTTTCTATTAATGTGAGGCACATGCATGTCCAAATTGATAAAACAATGTGCCTCATATTAACAGCATGTACCTGATGCCATTAACTCCATGTTGTCCATTATGTTAAGCGGGGTACTTGACGAGGTTGCTATTAATATGTGGCACATGGTTTCATCAAATTAGACTCCATGTGCCTCACATTAATAGCCAGTAAAATTATCATACTGTAGTACCCAACACCAGCCTACACATTAACCCCATACTGCTCAATGTCCATTATGTCAGGAAGTACTTGCTGGTGTTACTATTATTATGAGGCACAAGGCTTTATCAATTTAGACCTCTATTTGCTTCACATTAATAGTAAGTGACCCCATCAAGTACCTCCTCACATAATGGGCAATTGATACTTTGCAAAAAGTAAAAATTAAAAAATACTCACACGTTAACCCCATGCAACATGTGGTTAACGTGTGAGTATTTTTTTTTTTCATGGTATCGAATTGGTGTTGCACTACTTTTTTTTGGAGTCACATTTAAATAATAAATGTAATCGTTATATAGTGTTATATATTTTAATATGCACCTTGTGTTTTGTCTTGCGCGTGAATCAGTCAGCGCCGACCAGCACTCCCATAAACCCCGCCCACCCCCTAAGCCCCGCCCCAGAACCCCCCCCACCCCACCCGGTCCCTGGAAAAATTGTCTTACATGAAATTGGTCCTTGGTGCAAAAAAGGTTGGGGACCAAAGCTCTGCATACAGGGGTTTGATTCAGGCATTTGAAATACAGCCATTTTGGGCAAAGAAATATTTAATTCAGGCCTACACTGGTTCAGACCGTGTGAGATATACCCTCTACATACAGGAGTTTGATTCAAGCATTTGAAATACAGCCATTTGAAATACAGCCATTTTGGGCAAAGAAATATTTAATTTAGGCCTACACTGGTTCAGGCCCTGTGAGATACACCCTCTACAAACAGGGGTTTGATTCAGGCATTTGAAATACAGCCATTTTGGGCAAAAAAATATTTAATTCAGGGCTACAATGGTTCAGGCCCTGTGAGATAAACCCGCTACATACAGGAATTTGATTCAGGCATTTGAAATACAGCCATTTTGGGCAAATAAATATTTAATTCAGGCCTACACTAATTCAGGCCATGTGAGATACACCCTCTACATACAGGGGTTTGATTCAGGCATTTGAAATACAGCCATTTGAAATATTGCCATTTTGGGCAAAGAAATATTTAATTCAGGCCTACACTGGTTCAGGCCCTGTGAGATAAACCGTCTACAAATGTCACGGCTGTATGTGAGCAACAACAGTATACACAGTAAAAGAGCTACTGACCGGACCCAAACTAGGGAGGATAAAGGGTGACCCCTGTCCGACCCTCAAAGCTCTCCCTATTCTGCTAAAGCACATGCCCGGATCTAAATGGCGGAACGAGGCATGCCCACGTGCCTAAGACTGATGACCACTGTAACCCCTACAATAGTGGAAGGGGCACGGCCACCGGTGCCCTACTCAGTATATGGAGGGAACCGTGGCCACCTCAGATCCAGTCAGAAAATAATCAGGTACACAACAATGTCTGTACACTTAGCTGAAGGTGTTGCAGCCGCAGAGAAGACGGATCCAAGGACAGCTGGCAATATCCGGAGTGCTTGCTGCAGCAGAACACAGGTCCAGTGAACTGATAGCTACAAGTGAAGACACCAAAGCAAGAGCTACAACTGAAATGAGAACTATAATCCACGCCCTACAAAAGGAGGAGGGGTGATATAAAGAGAGGGAAATCAAACGCATGAGGAACAGCTGGGAGGAAGGAAACCAAAAGTAAACAGAGCAGTGAGAACTCCTCCCAGCTCTAGTAGTGAAATCATCACAGGGGTGGAGAAACAGAGCTGTGAGAACGTCCCAAAGCTCTGGTAGTGACAACATACAGCAGTTTGATTCAGGCATTTGAAATACAGCCATTTTGGCAAAGAAATATTGAATTCAGGCCTACACTGGTTCAGACCGTGTGAGATACACCCTCTACATACAGGGGTTTGATTCAGGAATTTGAAATACAGCCATTTAAAATATAACCATTTGAAATACAGCCATTTTGGGCAAAGAAATATTTAATTCAGGTCTACACTGATTCAGGCCGTGTGAGATACACAGGGGTTTGATTCAGGCATTTGAAATACAACCATTTGGTGCACCAAAATTGAATTCAGGCCTAGGCTGGGTCAGGCCGTTTGAGATACACCCTCTAAATACAGGGGTTTGATTCAGTTATTTGAAATACAGCCATTTCAAATACTGCCATTTTGGGAAAAGAACTGTTTAATTCAGGCCTACACTGGTTCAGACTGTGTGAGATACACCCTCTACAGACTGTTGGTAAATAGGGATAAAACCCCTGGGGGGATGGGCCACCCGGTCAGGCCTACTTACAACCCATTCCCTTAAATAAGAGACCGACAACCATTTTACTTTAATGCTGGGTGATGATCGGCCACAGCTTACTTTATTTAATCATAACACCATAACTGTAAATGGCGCAGTATGCCGGCCGCTGGCCTCCCAGCGGGCAAGTCTGCCTTGTGCCATAACCAAACTCCATACAGAATTATATACCGCCAGCTGTGACTTGTTTTCATAACGTCAAAACATCATTTATATTTCCATCATCATCCTTCTTTCCTTTTTTTTTTTATATTATTATTATTTTTTTTTTTTTTTTTATTTTTTTTTTTTTTTTTTTTAATACCTCGCGTGAGGAAAACGGATGCAATACATCAAAACCATCAACCTTTTCGGGGAGGGCGGGTGGGAACCAGCACATCCACCGTCAAGAGGAAGTGAAACGCTCACTCCCAGGAATATATAGCCCCCTAGCACCGCCCCATTCCCACTGGATCATGGGAAGGCCTCTGCTCACAAACCCTTAAAGGGGCCATGACCCCATTATTTACTCGGGGCAAAGGGGGATCAGGAAGTACCCCCAGTCTCTTATCACCCTCCATAGGCTGTCGGGCGCTCCCCAGACTGTTGGTAAATAGGGATAAAACCCCTGGGGGGATGGGCCACCCGGTCAGGCCTACTTACAACCCATTCCCTTAAATAAGAGACCGACAACCATTTTACTTTAATGCTGGGTGATGATCGGCCACAGCTTACTTTATTTAATCATAACACCATAACTGTAAATGGCGCAGTATGCCGGCCGCTGGCCTCCCAGCGGGCAAGTCTGCCTTGTGCCATAACCAAACTCCATACAGAATTATATACCGCCACGGAGGAGACTCGTGCCTACACGTGGCTCCGACCACCACCCAGCAAAAACATGGCCTGCTCAATTCCATCCTGAATACCCGATAAGAATATATCAAGACCAATCTCATTAAGATGAACACCATCCGGCCTCATCAACGCCCGGTTGTCACCCTCTAGCTGCCTATGGCGCACAACCACTGCCCCCTTTGAACGCACAAACCGGGAGATCCGAGCGTTCACCGTACGCCTGCCCTTTTCTAAAGCCTCACCATCCCGGGCCCCGTGCCACACAACCCTTGGGACAATCTCTGACCATACTAGGACCATCTCCCTAAAAAATGACGGAAAACGCTCAACATCCGAACGCATAAGCGTCAACAATTCCGCCACTCGTAAATGGCATAGGTCATTACCCCCGGCATGGATCACCAAGATCACCGGACCCACCGAACGTACACCAATCTCGACCACCTCCGTGAGTAATTGTGACCACCGTAGGCCCCGAACACCTCTCCACAGGACGTCCACGTTCCGGAATCCAAGATTGCGCCCGCCAGGCCGACATTCGGCCCGCTGTGCCGCCCAAAATACGTAGGAGTGCCCAACAATCCATACTGCTGGACGCTCAGCACCTGAAAAAATAACAACGTTAGAGAAGAACCACCAGCATATAACCACGCCTGTAAAAGAACTGAACATTAACATGACATTCTTCAAATACCGTCATTATCCCTTCTTATAAATACCATGCTTGTATCATTATTATTTTATTTTTTTTTTTTTTATTATATATTTTTTTTTTTTTAAAGCAGCAAATCCGGCCGGACATATCGCGCAAAGCAAGATGAACGCCAGCGACCAATACGCATAATCTCCGCTTCAGGCAAACCCGCTCTAGCAGCCTCGGTAGCCGCCCCAATGCGGAACGAATGGGTGCCAAATTCCTTCGGATCCACACCAACTTCCGAAAGACACCGTCTAAAAACAGCCGTAAACTGAAACTTAGTCACCGGAGTCCCATCCTCATGCGAAAAGAAATTAGCACCATTGCGTCTTCTGTTCATGAATTCCCCCACCAAACTCACCGGGCAGGCGGGACCCAGCACAGGAAGAAGCGGGATCCACGCCCCGCGACCATACGGATCCGTCTTAGACCGGCGGACCCTAATGCGAAGGGCGTCATTGGCTAAAACTACATCCTGCACCAACAAACCACCCGCCTTCTTAAGAGACGGAGCCAATAATTCCCCAACACGCAATGCACCAAAGAAAGCGACACTAAAACTGGCAGCAAAAAGAGATTCCTCATATGCCGATCTACAAACGCTAGCGCAACAAACAATCAACCTACACAGTAAAGAAAATGACAACGGGCGACGCGACTCACGCGCTACATACGCCTTCCGCCAGCCCCGCATGGCCTGGCGAATCACAAAGTGTTTTGTTACATCCGTCCAACCACACAATTTAAAAAAGAAAGCCACCCCTGACAGCCGCCGCAGTGCAACAAGGGAAGACACACCTGAAGAATGCAAACGAAGCAACCATTCCACCGTGACCTCCAGCCGGATATCTTCACGAGAGGACACGTCCCTAGAACCCACCATCGACAACCACTCAGCCCAGGCCTTACCATGAGATTGCCATGTAGTTGGCGCGACCGAGGAGCTAATAAGCGACATCAGCTGTCCACCAGATGCCACAGGAACGGAGGACACTCCTTGCCACATTCGTCCGCCTCCGGATGAAGTTCCCGGAAGACCTGCCAATGAAGACGAGAGAGAGCATCAGCGACTCTATTATCTACCCCTGGGACATGACGGGCCCGAAAGTAAATGTTATAATCCAGGCACCGCAAAACCAGGTGACGAACTAACGCCAACACCGGAAGAGAAGAGGAAGACAAACGATTGATCACCTGCACAACTCCCAGATTATCAGACCAAAAACACACGTGCTTATTAGCTAACCGCTCTCCCCAAATCTCTACTGCCACCACAATAGGGAACAATTCCAATAGCGTCAGATTTTTGCACAAACCAGACTCCCTCCACGACTCCGGCCAAGGAGCGGAACACCATTCGCTACCCAATATGGTACCGAAACCGCAGGACCCGGCCGCATCCGACCACAATGACAACTCTGAACTAACGATTTCCTTGGAAATATAGCAAGTATGGCCGTTATAACCATCTAAAAAGGAACGCCACACGCGCAGATCCGCCTTAAGGGACTTAGTCAACCTGATATGATGACCCGGAGAGGACACCCCTTTTGTGGCCAACGACAACCGGCGGGAAAAAACACGCCCCATAGGCATGACCCGGCATGCAAAACACAACAAACCCAACAGAGACTGAAGCTGCTTCAGCGTCACCTTCCTAACTGACATAAAACCTTCAATTAACTCCAATACCCTTTCTAACTTATCTCCAGGCAACCGAAAAACCATAGCAACCGTATCAATTTCGATCCCCAAAAAGGACAAGCACGTGACCGGGCCCTCCGTCTTCTCAGCCGAAATAGGGACCCCAAACCGTCCCATCAAGGACAAAAACAATGACAACAAGTACCTGCAACCCCCACCGCTGCTGGGGGAAACGAACAGGAAATCATCTAGATAATGTATCACAGACGACATCCCGGATTCAAATCTCACCACCCACTCCAAGAAGGAACTAAACAACTCAAAATAATGACATGATATGGAGCACCCCATCGGCAAACAAGTGTCATAGTAAAATTGCCCCTCCCAACAACCTCCCAACAAGTGAAAACAATCAGGGTGAACAGGGAGGAGCCTAAATGCCGACTCAATATCAGATTTAGCTAAAAGGGCCCCTTTACCTGCATCTCTGACCAGAGAGACCGCCCTGTCAAATGAAACGTAAGAAACAGATGCCTCTTCCTGAAGAATCGCATCATTCACCGAGGAGCCCTTAGGATGAGACAAATGATGAATCAAACGAAACTTCCCAACCTCCTTTTTCGGAACCACACCCCACGGGGACACCCTTAGGTTAGGAAATGGGATATAAGAAAACGGGCCTTCAATCCTGCCCAACTCGACCTCCTTAGCTAACTTCTCCCTCAACACCTCAGGATGATCCCTGGCGGACCTCAAATTATCACTAAAAACAGGTGACCGGTTGAGAACAAACGGGATAAAGAAACCCAACAAAAAACCAGAACGAATCTGAGAAGCAGCCTGCCTATCGGGGTACCTGTCTAACCACGGGGACATCGCGTCCACGCTCACCGGGGTCCTTACCCTCACTCTGGGCTGGAAACTTACTAAGTCTGGCTGTCTGTCCCGAACACCTATTCCCGGCGTGGGAGCCTCCACACACAGAGCATTCATGCTTGAACCTGCATAAACCTGCGTACTTGCAATTCCCTTCATTGAACGACCAGCACACTCCTGGGCGTCTGACGGCCACCGATGCATGGGCCTGTGAAGTGCCCGCACCGGCGGCCGCGCTCTGAAAGGGGTGTTGTCTTTGAGACAACATGAGCCGCAGCCATACATCAGTCGCTTTTACTCCCCAACCCACATCAGGCTGAAGGGCAAGGCGCCTCCTAAACTCCTCGTCATACCGCCACCATGCGCTGCCCCCGTGGGACTTGTAAGCACTATAAACAGTATCCACATAAACGAACATCTCTGAACATCGTTCAGGGTGTCTCTGACCCATGATGCATCCCAAAACCGCAAAGGCCTGAAGCCAATTCCCAATAGTTTTGGCCACTTTCGGTCTACGCTCATACGGCTTATCCAGGACCCTGCGCTCCCTATCCACTGTATGCTGATCGACAGAAATAAGGGACCATATGTCTACGTAATGATTAGCCCAAATCTTTTCCTTAACCGACTCCTCCACATGTGAACCCAAGGGGGTAACCCCGCAGAAAAAAGCCTCCTTATGTATTCCCGCAGCCACAGGGGAAGGAGTTGGGCCCGTTACTGGGGCTGGGGAATCCTGCAATTTTTCTAACAAAGCCCGCATCAGCGATTCCATACCTGCCACAGAACCACTTTCCCCCCATGCCCCAGCAAATTGAAACTCACCAACCGGAACACTAGGAACCACCGGAGAAGGCACCTCCACGGGAACCGCCTGACTCTGAACCATCGGATGAACCAGGCTTGGGGCCCTGGACGTACAGCTCGGCGCTGACCTCACTCTTCTGCTCCGTGAAACTCTACCAGACTCCTCAGATGCGCCCGATGACAACTCCGAAGATGAGGGGGAACGCCACCTGGAGGATCTGGAGCGTCTCCGACTCCCTCGTGCCCTAGAATGGCGACGGGACGGACGCCTGCGATAAGTACGCTCACCCCTGCCATCTTCTAATGAAGAGGAGGGAGAGACAGAGACCTCCCTGCGTCTCCTCTGCCTGGGGACCACATCAATAGGTAGAATCTGGGAGGGAGGGGGCGGGGGGGTGTTCATAATGCGAGGGGGTGCCAACAGGACGCTCTGCGACCCACTGCCTGGATCCCCAGACAGAGGTGCCGCCGCCGGCACAGACATCCCCTGCCCTACAGAAACCGGAGGGGGCAATAATTGAGAGGAGGGGGGTGTAGGGGGTAATTCCTCCCCCATCGCGCTTTCCCGGGCTCCCATACTACTCCTTGTACTCAGCGCGCCGCCAGCCGTAAACCCACTTCCGGGAGACGGAGGAAGGGGAGGAGCCACAGCGCTGCGCCGAGCCCGCCCACCATCCCTCCGCCCGCCGGAGCGGCCCGACCTGCCACGGCGCCTGGAAGGAACAGGTAAGCGCTCCCCAGACCTAGGAGAGCCCTGGGGACCGCTGCAATGGGTTGCAATGGGAGCGGGGGGGCTATGGCCAAGCCGCGCCGGGGGGCGGGAACGCCGCGCGGACCGCCGATCCCCCGAACGACAGGCAGAGCCGGCGGCAGGAACCGCCGGCTCAGTGATAACAACAGGCAGAGGGGCCGGAGTAGAAGAAGGCAAAGGGGAGTGCAGGCTCCCAAGGAATGCCCGCAGCCACCCCTCTCCTTCCTCCTGAAAGCGCGCAAGGAGGGAATCCCTCAGGGCCATATCACCTGCGGACATGACAGCGGCAAGGGGTACCTCAACCAGCACATCCACCGTCAAGAGGAAGTGAAACGCTCACTCCCAGGAATATATAGCCCCCTAGCACCGCCCCATTCCCACTGGATCATGGGAAGGCCTCTGCTCACAAACCCTTAAAGGGGCCATGACCCCATTATTTACTCGGGGCAAAGGGGGATCAGGAAGTACCCCCAGTCTCTTATCACCCTCCATAGGCTGTCGGGCGCTCCCCATACAGGGGTTTGATTCAGGCATGTGAAATACAGCCATTTGAAATATAGCCATTTTTGGCAAAGAAATATTTAATTCAGGCCTACACTGGTTCAGACCGTGTGAGATACACCCTCTACATACAGGGGTTTGATTCAGGCATGTGAAATACAGCCATTTGAAATATAGCCATTTTTGGCAAAGAAATATTTAATTCAGGCCTACACTGGTTCAGACCGTGTAAGATACACCCTCTACATACAGGGGTTTGATTCAGGCATGTGAAATACAGCCATTTGAAATACAGCCATTTTAGGCAAAGAACTATTTAATTCAGGCCTACACTGGTTCAGGCCCTGTGAGATACACCCTCTACATACAGCAGTTTGATTCAGGCATTTGAAATATAGCCATTTTGGGCAAAGAAATATTGAATTCAGGCCTACACTGGTTCATACTATGTGAGACACACCCTCTAAATACAGGGGTTTGATTCAGGCATTTGAAATACAGCCATTTTGGGCAAAGAAATATTTAATTCAGGCCTACACTGATTCAGGTCGTGTGAGATACACCCTCTATATGCGCTGCACGTCACTCTGCTGTTACAAGTGTAGGGAGAGGATGCTGCTGGACATTGATTGACAGTGATTTCAGGAAGAGAATAGGAGAGAATCTAACTGAGCGATGTACAGAGAAATAGTTGTGTGGGTGCAGGGCACAATCGTTTTACCCTGCCCTAAACCCATTTACCAAAAAAATATAACTTTTATAATTCTGTTAGTTAGCTGGGCGGCGGTGGCCATTTTATGCAAGCTCAGTGCACCAGCACTGCATCTGAGCTTATGGGACATTGCAAATCACCATTTTTTTGGCAAACTACAACATCTGGATTATTCAGTGTGCAATTTAAGGTAGAAATACACCCATCATTTTCTGGGGTTTTAAAAACACACTTTTTTTCCCCAAAAAACAGTATTTTCCTGATCTGCAAGTGTTAAATTCAAGTTTAATATATACAGCTTTCATATTCTGTTACCAAAAACACACTTTTTTTTTGTCAGAAACCACAATTTTCAGGCCTTGCAGCATCAGCACGTGTGAAATTACAGGCTTATATACTGCTATCAAATTCAGTTGTTAAACAAACACTCGTTTGGGCCCAAAATATTTTGTTGGCAGCCTTTGATGCAGATGTCATTGTGAGATACACTCTTAATACATTTGGGTTAGATACAGAGATTTGAAATACCGCCATTTGGTGCACCAATATTGAATTCAGGTCTACACCGGTTCAAGCCCTAAAAGAGATACACCCTCTACAACCAGGGGTTTGATTCAGGCATTTGAAATACAGCCATTTGAAATACAGCCATTTTGGGCAAAGAAATATTTAAATCAGGCCTACACTGGTTCAGACCGTGTGAGATACACCCTCTACATACAGGGGTTTGATTCAGGCATGTGAAATACAGCCATTTGAAATACAGCCATTTTGGGCAAAGAAATATTTAATTCAGGCCTACACTGGTTCAGGCCCTGTGAGATACACCCTCTACATACAGCAGTTTGATTCAGGCATTTGAAATACAGCCATTTTGGGCAAAGAAATATTTAATTCAGGCCTACACTGATTCAGGCCGTGTGAGATACACCCTCTACATACAAGGGTTTGATTAAGGCATTTGAAATACAGCCATTTGGAGCACTAATATTGAATTAAGGCCGTGTGAGATACACCCTCTACATACAGGGGTTTGATTCAGGCATTTGAAATACAGCCATTTTTGGGCAAATAAATATTTAATTCAGGCCTACACTGATTCAGGCTGAGTGAGATACACCCTCTACATACAGGGGTTTGATTAAGGCATTTGACATACAGCCATTTGGTGCACCAATATTGAATTCAGGCCTATACTGGTTAAGACCGTGTGAGATACACCCTCTACATACAGGGGTTTGATTCAGGCATTTTGTCACGGAACCATGAACCAGACGTACAACAAGAGATAAATGAAAATAAGAAGGCTTTATTGAAAACGGATGGTGAAACCGAGCAGAGTCTTTGCGAAGCCAGAGGTCAGGAACCAGAAGGGTAGTCAGACGAAGCCAGGATCAGGAACCAGCAGGGTAGTCAGACGAAGCCAGGATCAGGAACCAGCAGGGTAGTCAGACGAAGCCAGGATCAGGAACCAGAAGCAGCAGCAGTCTTAGAAGCATGTGAACACAAGAGGACCAAGCAAGGAACTGAAGCCACAGACCTCCTATATATATGAGCTAGGCATCCAGCTCCTCCCAGGGGAAGGAGGAGCCGCAGGGTGGAAGGCTACAAGAAACCCAGACCCCAAGATGGCCGCCAGCACATGTCAAACGAAGGAGAGCAGCAAGCAGGTAAGACCATGACAGTACCTCCCCCTCAAGGGCCCCTCCTCCGCGGAGCACAAAACGGTTTCTGAGGGAAGCGTGCGTGGAAGGCTCGGAGCAAGGCAGGAGCATGGACATCTGCGGAGGGAACCCAGGAACGCTCCTCTGGACCATAACCACGCCAATGGACCAAAAACTGCAACCGACCGCGGACCAGGCGTGAGTCCAGGATATTGCTCACCTCATATTCCTCACGATTGCCCACTTGGACCGGACGAGGCCGAGGAACCGAGGAAGTGAAACGATTACACACCAGTGGCTTCAACAGGGAGACATGAAACACGTTGGAGATCCGCATGCCAGGAGGAAGCGCAAGGGCATAGGCTACCGGGTTTACCCTGCGAAGCACTCGGAAGGGACCAACAAAGCGAGGCGCCAGCTTGGGAGTGGGCACTCGAAGGTTGAGGTTGCGGGTGGACAACCATACACGGTCTCCGACCTGGTAGGAAGGAGCAGGCGCTCGTCTGCGATCAGCCTGGAGTCTCTGGCGCTGCGCAGAGACCTCAAGGGACTTCTGGATCTGTACCCAAGAAGCACGTAGGACGGAAAGGTGATCCTCCACAGCCGGAATATCCTGGGGAGAGAATACCTCCGGTAACACGGCAGGTTGGAACCCATAATTGGCCATGAAGGGAGACGTCCCAGAGGAAGAGTTCACCGCCGTGTTCCTGGCAAACTCAGCCCAAGGCAGGAGGTCAACCCAATTGTCTTGGTGATCGGAGACATAGCAACGAAGGAATTGCTCCAAGGACTGATTGGATCGTTCTGCGGCCCCATTGGACTGAGGGTGGTAGGCCGAGGAGAAGGAGAGATGAATCCCCAACTGGGAGCAAAAGGCGCGCCAGAACCTGGACACAAACTGACTCCCCCGATCCGACACAATCTCCTTAGGCAAACCGTGCAACCGGAAGACCTCCCTGGCAAAAATCGTGGCCAACTCTTGTGCAGAGGGTAACTTCTTGAGAGGAACACAGTGGCACATTTTGGAAAACCGATCCACAATCATGAGAATGACCGTATGGCCTCGGGATGCAGGGAGGTCCACAATGAAATCCATCCCCAGGTGTGACCATGGGCGCTCCCCGGTGGCTATGGGTTGCAGAAGGCCCAACGGAAGGTGCCGAGGGGACTTACTCTGGGCACAAACGGAGCATGCCGCTACATATGCGGCGATGTCGGAACGTAGGGAAGGCCACCAGAACAGACGTGAAACAGCCCAGGACAGCTGATTCTTTCCAGGATGCCCCGCGGTCTTGGAGTTATGGTAGGTTCGCAACAACCGAGTGCGCAACTCCTCAGGCACAAAACATCTGCCGTTGGGTCTCCCAGAGGGAGCACCAGATTGAGCCGCCAAAATCTGCTCACCCAGGGGAGAGGTCAGGCTGGTGCGAATGGCGGCCAGGATCTGATTCGGAGGTATGACCGAAGTCGGATTCGACTCCTCCCTGGACAGCTCGGAGTACTGCCGTGATAAGGCATCCGCCCTGATGTTCTTGGAACCGGGTAGGTAGGAGACCACGTAATTAAAACGTGACAAGAACAGAGCCCATCTGGCCTGACGTGGTGTCAATCTCTTGGCCTCAGAAAGGTAGGTCAGATTCTTGTGGTCCGTCAGGATGAGAACCGGAACCACCGAACCCTCGAGCAAGTGCCTCCATTCTTTGAGGGCCTGCACGATGGCCAATAACTCCCTGTCACCAATCTGATAGTTGCACTCCGCGGAAGACAGTTTCCGGGAGTAAAACCCACAAGGAAGCAGAGGACCCTCTGGTGTTCTACGCTGAGACAGAAGGGCGCCTACTCCCGTCTCAGACGCGTCCACCTCGAGGACAAAGGGCAACCCAGGGTTGGGATGCGACAGAATCGGAGCCGACACAAAGGCGGACTTTAGGGCCTCAAAAGCTCGGATGGCCTCGAGCGGCCAGACCTGGGAATTACTGCCCTTCCTGGTCAGATCCGTGAGAGGCTTGGCCAGCATGGAAAAGTCCCTGATGAACTTCCGATAATAATTGGCGAAGCCCAAAAAGCGCTGCAGGGAACGAAGACCACTGGGCTGGGGCCACTGTAAGACAGCCGAAACCTTCTCAGGATCCATGGAGAACCCCTCAGCGGAAATTATGTAACCTAAGAAGGTTACCTGGGATCGGTGAAATTCGCATTTCTCAAGCTTACCGAACAGCTTGTTCTCTCGTAACCGTTGCAACACTCGTCTGACATCCAGAATGTGGGCCTCCATGGATTCAGAATATACCAAGATGTCATCCAAATAGACTACCACACACTGCTGCAACAGGTCACGGAAAACATCGTTGATGAATTCCTGAAAGACTGCGGGCGCATTGCACAACCCAAAGGGCATAACCAAGGATTCGTAATGACCGGTCCTGGTGTTAAACGCGGTCTTCCACTCATCGCCCGCCTTGATCCTTACCAGGTTATACGCCGCCCTCAGGTCGAGTTTGGTAAAGACCGTGGCCCCTTTAAGGCGATCGAACAGCTCGGAAATCAAGGGTATCGGGTAAGCGTTCTTGATCGTGATGCGATTGAGACCCCTGTAATCGATGCAAGGCCTCAACTCACCGCCCTTCTTTTTCACAAAGAAAAATCCAGCCCCTGCCGGGGACGAAGATTTGCGAATGTGTCCGCGTGAAAGCGCCTCCCTCACGTACTCCTCCATGGCCTCATTCTCCGCTACCGACAGTGGATAGACTTTGCCACGAGGAGGAACGGCACCAGATTGTAACTCTATGGCACAATCGTATGGGCGGTGCGGAGGTAGGGCAACCGCGCGCACCTTATCGAATACATCCCGGTACTCCTCGTATTCAGGAGGCAACAGAGAGTCCGAGGAAGTACACAGCAACTTGACAGACCCATGGATGCAACTAGCCCCACACTGCGGTGACCACGAGAGGATCTCGGCCGATCTCCAATCGAAAGTCGGATTATGCTTCCGGAGCCAGGGGTACCCCAAGACCACCGAGTAGTGTGGAGACGAAATAACCTGGAGGCAGACCGACTCTCTGTGAACGGCACCAATGGCTATCCCCACTGGAAGGGTCTCATGAGTCACGTGTGGCGGCAGAAGGGGTCTGCCGTCTATCGCCTCAAGAGCCAGTGGGGAACCTCGAGCCTGCAGAGGAATGGAATTGGCGGCAGCGAACACACTATCAATGAACAAACCACCAGCACCAGAGTCCACCAACGCCTGGGTCGTCACCGAGCCCCCGACCCAGGAGAGGACAACAGTGATCAGTGGTTTGTCAACACGGGAAACCGGGGACGAGGAGACTCCACCCAAGATCTGCCCCCGACAGGATCTCAGGGTACGATTGTTTCCCGGACGGTTCGGACATGCCAACCGAAAATGCCCACCGAGACCACAGTACATGCATCGGCCCTCGCGTCTCCGGAGTGCCCTCTCCCCCTCGGACAGGCGAGCAAACCCCAGCTGCATGGGTTCACCCCCAGACAAGTCATCCCCAGGAGGCGTGGGAGGAGAGGGAGGCACGGGTGGGACAGCAAACGTAGGCACCAATCTGTTAGAAGACCTCCGCAGGTTCTCCTTAAAGGAAGGTCTCTCCCTGAGTCTGGTGTCAATCAAAATCAGGAAAGAAATAAGAGACTCGAGCTCAACTGGTAGGTCCTTAGCTGCAACCTCATCCTTCAAGGCATCCGAGAGACCATGAGAGAAAGCAGCGACCAGAGCCTCATTATTCCAGCCCACCTCTGCTGCCAGGGTACGAAACTCAATGGCGTATTCAGCTACGGATCGTGAACCCTGTCTGATGGACATAAGGAGCTTCGCAGCAGAGGCAGCACGAGCCGGCACATCGAATACCTTCCGAAGAGAAGCAACAAAACCGGAAAACTCGGCAACCACCGGATTGTTGTTCTCCCATAAAGGGCTGGCCCAGGCCAAGGCCTTGTCCGAGAGCAGCGAGATCAAGAAGCCCACCTTTGATCTCTCAGTAGGAAAGGCATGTGGCAGCAACTCGAAATAAATGCCCACCTGGTTAAGGAAACCTCGGCACTGAGTTGGCTCTCCCCCAAAGCGCTGTGGAAGAGGGGCAGAACCGGTCATACCCCGACACACCGCAGGCGCAACAACAGGTGTCGGGGTAGACTCTGGCGCAACAACCGGAGCGGCAGTAGGAGCGAGCCCAGGAGCGACAACCGACCCATCGGCAACGGGAGCGAAATGAGCCGTGCGTTCAAGCAGGGTTTGCAACGCCACAGCGAACCGACCCAACAGGTGATCCTGCTGATCAAGTCTGGCAACCAGCGTGGGTAGCGAGGATGGCCCTGTACCGTCAGAATTCATGGCTTGGTCCTAATGTCACGGAACCATGAACCAGACGTACAACAAGAGATAAATGAAAATAAGAAGGCTTTATTGAAAACGGATGGTGAAACCGAGCAGAGTCTTTGCGAAGCCAGAGGTCAGGAACCAGAAGGGTAGTCAGACGAAGCCAGGATCAGGAACCAGCAGGGTAGTCAGACGAAGCCAGGATCAGGAACCAGCAGGGTAGTCAGACGAAGCCAGGATCAGGAACCAGAAGCAGCAGCAGTCTTAGAAGCATGTGAACACAAGAGGACCAAGCAAGGAACTGAAGCCACAGACCTCCTATATATATGAGCTAGGCATCCAGCTCCTCCCAGGGGAAGGAGGAGCCGCAGGGTGGAAGGCTACAAGAAACCCAGACCCCAAGATGGCCGCCAGCACATGTCAAACGAAGGAGAGCAGCAAGCAGGTAAGACCATGACACATTTGTAATACAGCTATTTGAAATACAGCCATTTTGGGCAAAGAAATATTTAATTTAGGCCTACACTGGTTTAGGCCCTGTGAGATACACCCTCTACATACAGGGGTTTGATTCAGGCATTTGAAATACAGCCATTTGAATTACAGCCATTTTGGGCAAAGAAACATTTAAATCAGGCCTACACTGGTTCAGATCGTGTGAGATACACACTCTACATACAGGGGTTTGATTCAGGGATTTGAAATATAGCCATTTAAATTACAGCCATTTTGGGCAAAGAAATATTTAATTCAGGCCTACACTAATACAGGCCATGTGAGATACTCCCTCTACATACAGGGGTTTGATTCAGGCATTTGAAATACAGCCTTTTGAAATACAGCCATTTTGGGCAAAGAAATATTTAATTCAGGCCTACACTGGTTCAGACCGTGTGAGATACACCCTCTACATACAGGGGTTTGATTCAAGCATTTGAAATACAGCCATTTTGGGCAAATAAATATTTAATTCAGGTCTACACTGATTCAGGCCGTGTGAAATACACAGGGGTTTGATTTAGGCATTTGAAATACAGCCATTTCAAATACTGCCATTTTGGGAAAAGAACTGTTTAATTCAGGCCTACACTGGTTCAGACCGTGTGAGATACAGCATCTACATACAGGGGTTTGATTCAAGCATTTGAAATACAGCCATTTGAAATACAGCCTTGTTGGACAAAGAAATATTTAATTAAGGCATACATTGGTTCAGACCGTGTGAGATATACCCTCTACATACAGGGGTTTTGATTCAGGCATTTGAAATACAGCCATTTGAAATATAGCCATTTTGGGCAAAGAAATATTTATTTTAGGCCTACACTGGTTCAGACTGTGTGAGATACACCCTCTACATACAGGGGTTTGATTCAGGCATTTGAAATACAGCTATTTGAAATACAGCCATTTTGGGCAAAGAAACATTTAAATCAGGCCTACACTGGTTTAGACCGTGTGAGATACACCCTCTACATACAGGGGTTTGATTCAGGCATTTGAAATACTGCCATTTTGGGCAAAGAAATATTTAATACAAGTCTACACTGGTTCAGGTCCTCTGAGATACACCCTCTACATACAGGGGTTTGATTCAGGCATTTGAAATACAGCCATTTTAAATACAGCCATTTTGGGCAAATAAATATTTAATTCAGGCCTACACTGGTTCAGACCGTGTGAGAGACACCCTCTACATACAGGGGTTTGATTCAGGCATTTGAAAAACAGCTATTTTGGGCAAATAAATATTTAATATAGGCCTACACTAGTCAAGGCCCTGTGAGATACACGTCTACATACAGAATTTTGATTCAGGCATTTGAAATACAGCCATTTTAAATGCAACCTTGTTAGGCAAAGAAATATTTAATTCAGGCCTACACTGGTTCAGACCGTGTGAGATACACCCTCTACATACAGGGGTTTGATTCAGACATTTAAAATACAGCCATTTGAAATACAGCCATTTTGGGCAAAGAAATATTTATTTAGACTTCCACTAGTTAAGACCCTGTAAGATGCACCTCTACATACAGGGGTTTGATTTAGGCATTTGAAATATAGCCATTTGCATACAGCCGCTTTGGGCAAAGAAATATTTAGTTCAGGCCTACACTGGTTCAGGCCCTGTGACATACACCCTCTACATAAAGGAGCTACACTGGTTCAGACTGTGTGAGATACACCCTCTACATACAGGGGTTTGATTCAGGCATTTGAAATACAGCCATTTTAAATACAGCTATTTTGGGCAAAGAAATATTTAATTTAGGCCTACACTGGTTCAGACCGTGTGAGATACAACCTCAACATTTTGGAGTTTGATCCAGGCAATTGAAGTTTAGCCATTTGAAATACAGCCATTTTGGGCAAAGAAATATTTGATTAAGGCCTACACTGGTTCAGACCGTGTGAGATAAACCCTCTACATACAGGGGTTTGATTCAGGGATTTGAAATATAGCCATTTAAATTACAGCCATTTTGGGCAAAGAAATATTTAATTCAGGCCTAGACTAATACAGGCCCTGTTAGATACACCCTCTACATACAGGGGTTTGATTCAGGCATTTGAAATACTGCCATTTTGGGAAAAAAAATATTTAATTCTGACCTACACTGGTTCAGGCCGTGTGAGATACACCCTCTACATACAGAGGTTTAAATCGGGCATTTAAAATACAGCCATTTGGAATACAACCGTTTTGGGCAAAGAAATATTTAATTTAGGCCTACACTGGTTCAGGCCCTGTGAGAAACACCCTCTACATACAGGGGTTTGATTCAGGCATTTGAAATACATCCATTTGAAATACAGCCATTTTGGGCAAAGAAATATTTAATTTAGGCCTACACTGGTTTAGGCCATGTGAGAAACACCCTCTACATACAGGGGTTTGATTTAGGCATTTGAAATACAGCCATTTGAAATACAGCCATTTTGGGCAAATAAATATTTAATTTAGGCCTACACTAGTTCAGGCCCTGTGAGATACACCCTCTACATACAGGGGTTTGATTCAGGCATTTGAAATACAGTCATTTGAAATACAGCCTTGTTGGGTAAAGAAATATTTAATTCAGGCCTACACTGGTTCAGACCGTGTGAGATACAACCTCTACATAAAGGGGTTGGATTCAGGAATTTGAAATACAGTCATTTGAAATACAGCCATTTTGGGCAAAGAAATATTTAATTCAGGCCTACAGTGATTAAGGCCGGGTAAGATACACACGGGTTTGATTCAGGCATTTGAATTACAGCCATTTGGTGCACCAAAATTACACCAAAATTGAAATCAGGCCTACGCTGGTTCAGGCCGTGTGAGATGCACCCTCTACATATAGGGGTTTGATTCAGCCATTTCAAATACTGCCATTTTGGGAAAAGAACTGTTTAATTCAGGCCTACACTGGTTCAGACCATGTGAGATACAGCCGCTACATACAGGGGTTTGATTCAGGCATTTGAAATACAGCCATTTGAAATACAGCCTTGTTGGGAAAATAAATATTTAATTAAGGCATAGACTGGTTCAAACCAAGTGAGATATACCCTCTACATACAGGGGTTTTAATTCAGGCATTTGAAATACAGCGATTTAAAATACAGCCATTTTGGGCAAAGAAATATTTATTTTAGGCCTACACTGGTTCAGGCCCTTAGAGATACACCCTCTACATACAGGGGTTGGATTCAGGCATTTGAAATACAGCCATTTGGTGCACAAATATTGAATTCAGGCCTACACTGGTTGAGGCCATTTAAGACACACCCTCTTCATACAGGGGTTTGAATCAGGCATTTGAAATACAGCCATTTGAAATACTGCCTTGTTGGGCAAAGAAATATTTAACTAAGGCATACACTGGTTCAGACCGTGTGAGATACAAACCCTACATACAGGGGTTTGATTCAGGCATTTAAAATATAGCCATTTGAAATACAGCCATTTTGGCCAAAGAAATATTTAATTTAGGCCTACACTAGTTCAGGCCCTGTGAGATACACCCTCAACATACAGGGGTTTGATTCAGGCATTTGAAATACAGTCATTTGAAATACAGCCTTGTTGGGCAAAGAAATTTTTAATTCAGGCCTACACTGGTTCAGACCTTGTGAGATACAACCTCTACATAAAGGGTTTTGATTAAGGAATTTGAAATACAGCCATTTGAAATACAGCCATTTTGGGCAAAGAAATATTTAATTTAGGCCTACACTGGTTCAGACCGTGTTAGATACCCCCTCTACATACAGGGGTTTGATTCAGGGATTTGAAATACAGCCATTTGAAATACAGCCATTTTGGGCAAAGAAATATTGAATTAAGGCCTACACTGGTTATGGCCCTGTGAGATACTCCCTCTACATACAGGGGTTTGAATCAGGCATTTAAAATACAGTCATTTGAAATACAGCCATTTTGGGAAAATAAATGTTTAATTCAGGTCTACATTGGTTCAGACCGTGTGAGATACAGCCTCTACATACAGGGGTTTGATTCAAGCATTTGAAATACAGCCATTTTGGGCAAATAAATATTTAATTCAGGTGTACACTGATTCAGGCCGTGTGAAACACACAGGGGTTTGATTTAGGCATTTGAAATACAGCCATTTCAATTACTGCCATTTTGGGAAAAGAACTGTTTAATTCAGGCCTACACTGGTTCAGACCGTGTGAGATACAGCCTCTACATACAGGGGTTTGATTCAAGTATTTGAAATACAGCCATTTAAAATACAGACTTGTTGGGCAAAGAAATATTTAATTAAGGCAAACATTGGTTCAGACCGTGTGAGATATACCCTCTACATACAGGGGTTTTGATTCAGGCATTTGAAATACAGCCATTTGAAATATAGCCATTTTGGGCAAAGAAATATTTATTTTAGGCCTACACTGGTTCAGGCCCTGTGAGATTCACCCTCTACATACAGGGGTTTGAATCAGGCATTTGAAATACAGCCATTTGAAATACAGCCTTGTTGGGCAAAGAAATATTTAATTTAGGCCTACTCTGATTCAGACCGTGTGAGATACACCCTCTACATACAGGGGTTTGATTCAGGCATTTTAAATACAGCCATTTGAAATACTGCCATTTTGGTCAATGAAATATTTAATTCAGGCCTACACTGGTTCAGGCCCTGTGAGATACACCCTCTACATACAGAAGTTTGATTTAGGCATTTGAATTACAGCCATTTTGGGCAAAGAAATATTTAATTCAGGCCTTCACTGGTTCAGTCCGTGTGAATTATACCCTCTACATACAGGGGTTTGATTCAGGCATTTAAAATACAGCCATTTGAAATACAGCCTTGTTGGGCAAAGAAATATTTAATTAAGGCATATATTGGTTCAGACCGTGTGAGATATACACTCTACATACAGGGGTTTTGATTTAGGCATTTGAAATACAGCCATTAGAAATATAGCCATTTTGGGCAAAGAAATATTAAAATCAGGCCTACACCAGTACAGACAGTGAGAGATACTCCCTCTACATACAGGGTTTTGATTCAGGCATTTGAAATACAGCCATTTGCAAAACAGCCATTTTGGGCAAAGAAATATTTATTTCAGGCCTACACTGGTTCAGACCGTGTGAGATACACCCTCTACATTCAGGGGTTTGATTTAGGCATTTGAAATACAGCCTTTTTGGGCAAAGAAATATTTTATTCAGGTCTAGAATGATTCAGACCGTGTGAGATACACCCTCTACATACAGGTGTTTGATTCAGGCATTTGAAATACAGCCATTTGACATACAGCCATTTTGAAATACAGCCTTGTTGGGCAGAGAAATATTTCATTCAGGCCTATAATGATTCAGACCGTGTGAGATACACCCTTTACATACAGGTGTTTGATTCAGGCATTTGAAATACAGCCATTTGACATACAGCCATTTTAAGCAAAGAAATATTTAATTCATGCCTACACTGGTTCAGGCCCTGTGAGATACACCCTCTACATAAAGGAGTTTGATTCAGGCATTTGAAATACAGCCATTTAAGCAAATAAATATTTAATTCAGGCCTACACTGGTTCAGACCGTGTGAGAGACACTCTCTACATACAGGGGTTTGATTCAGGCATTTGAAATACTGCCCTTTGAAATACAGCCTTGTTGGGCAAAGAAATATTTTATTTAGGCCTACAATGATTCAGACCGTTTGAGATACACCCTCTACATACAGGGGTTTGATTCAGGCATTTAAGATACAGCCATTTGAAATACAGCCTTGTTGGGAAAAGAAATATTTTATTCAGGTCTAGAATGATTCAGACCGTGTAAGATACACCCTCTACATACAGGGGTTTGATTCAGGCATTTGAAATACAGCCATTTGTAACACAGCCTTTTTTGGCAAATAAATATTTAATTTAGGCCTACACTGTTTCAGTTCCTGTGAAATACACCCTCTACATACAGGGGTTTGATTCAGGAATTTGAAATACAGCCATTTGAAATACAGCCATTTTGGGCAAATAAATATTTAATTCAGACCTACACTGGATCAGACCGTGTGAGATACAACCTCTACATAGAGGGGTTTGATTCAGGAATTTGAAATACAGCCATTTTAAATACAGACATTTTGGGCAAAGAAATATTTAATTCAGGTCTACACTGATTTAGGCCGTGTGAGATACACCCTCTACAAATCGGGGTTTGATTTAGGCATTTGAAATACAGCCATTTGGTGCACAAAAATTGAATTCAGGCCTACACTGGTTCAGGCCATGTGAAATACACCCTCTACATACAGGGGTTTGATTTAGGCATTTAAAATACATATATTTAAAAAACTGCCATTTTGGGAAAAGAAATGTTTAATTCAGGTCTACATTGGTTCAGACCATGTGAGATACGCCCTCTACATACAGGGGTTTGAATCAGGCATTTGAAATACAGCCATTTGAAATACTGCCTTGTTGGGCAAAGAAATATTTAATTCAGGCCTACACTGGTTCAGACCGTGTGAGATACACCCTCTACATATAGGGGTTTTATTCAGGCATTTGAAATACAGCCTTGTTGAGCAAAGAAATATATAATTCAGGCCTACACTGGTTCAGACCGTGTGAGATACACCCTCTACATACAGGTGTTTGATTCAGGCATTTGAAATACAGCCATTTGACATACAGCCATTTTGAAATACAGCCTTGTTGGGCAAAGAAATATTTAATTCATGCCTACACTGGTTCAGGCCCTGTGAGATACACCCTCTACATAAAGGAGTTTGATTCAGGCATTTGAAATACAGCCATTTAAGCAAATAAATATTTAATTCAGGCCTACACTGGTTCAGACCGTGTGAGAGACACCCTCTACATACAGGGGTTTGATTCAGGCATTTGAAATACAGCCATTTGACATACAGCCATTTTGGGCAAAGAAATATTTAATTCAGGCCTACACTGGTTCAGGCCGTGTGAGATACACCCTCTACATACAGAGGTTTGATTCAGGCATTTAAGATACAGCCATTTGAAATACAGCCTTGTTGGGCAAAGAAATATTTTATTCAGGCCTAGAATGATTTAGACCGTGTGAGATACACCCTCTACATACAGGGGTTTGATACAGGCATTTGAAATACAGCCATTTGTAACACAGTCTTTTTTGGCAAATAAATATTAAATTTAGGCCTACACTGTTTCAGTTCCTGTGAGATACACCCTCTACATACAGGGATTTGATTCAGGCATTTGAAATACAGCCATTTTGGGCAAATAAATATTTAATTCAGACCTACACTGGATCAGACCGTGTGAGATACAACCTCTACATAGAGGGGTTTGATTCAGGAATTTGAAATACAGCCATTTGAAATACAGGCATTTTGGGCAAAGAAATATTTAATTCAGGTCTACACTGATTTAGGCCGTGTGAGATACACCCTCTACAAATCGGGGTTTGATTTAGGCATTTGAAATACAGCCATTTGGTGCACAAAAATTGAATTCAGGCCTACACTGGTTCAGGTTATGTGAAATACACCCTCTACATACAGGGGTTTGATTTAGGCATTTAAAATACATATATTTAAAAAACTGCCATTTTGGGAAAAGAAATGTTTAATTCAGGTCTACATTGGTTCAAACCATGTGAGATACGCCCTCTACATACAGGGGTTTGAATCAGGCATTTGAAATATAGCCATTTGAAATACTGCCTTGTTGGGCAAAGAAATATTTAATTAAGGCATACACTGGTTCAGACCGTGTGAGATACACCCTCTACATACAGGGGTTTGATTCAGGCATTTGAAATACAGCCATTTGAAATACTGCCATTTTGGGCAAAGAATTGTTTAATTCAGGCCTACACTGGTTCAGACCGTGTGAGATACACCCTCTACATATAGGGGTTTTATTCAGGCATTTGAAATACAGCCTTGTTGGGCAAAGAAATATATAATTCAGGCCTACACTGGTTCAGACCATGTGAGATACACCCTTTACATACAGGGGTTTGATTCAGGCATTTGAAATACAGCCATTTTGGTCAATGAAATATTTAATTCAGGCCTACACTGATTCAAGCCCTGTGAGATACACCCTCTACATACAGCAGTTTGATTTAGGCATTTGAATTACAGCCATTTTGGGCAAAGAAATATTTAATTCAGGCCTTCACTGGTTTAGTTCGTGTGAAATACACCCTCTACATACAGGGGTTTGATTCAGGCATTTGAAATACAGCCATTTTAGTCAAATAAATATTTAATTCAGGCCTTCACTGGTTCAGCCCGTGTGAAATAAATATTTAATTCAGGCCTTCATTGGTTCACACCTTGTGAGATACACCCTCTACATACATGGGTTTTATTCAGGCATTTGAAATATAGCCATTTGAAATACAGCCTTTTTGGGCAAAGAAATATTTAATTCAGGCTTACACTGGTTCAGACAGTGTGAGATACACCCTCTACATACAGGGGTTTTATTCAGGCATTTGAAATACAGCCATTTGAAATACAGCCATTTTTGGCAAAGAAATATTAAAATCAGGCCTACACCAGTTCAGACCGTGTGAGATACTCCCTCTACATACAGGGGTTTGATTCAGGCATTTGAAATACAGCCATTTTGGTCAAATAAATATTTAATTCAGGCCTACTCTGGTTCAGGTCCTGTGAGATACACCCTCTACATACAGGGTTTAATTCAGGCATTTGAAATACAGCCATTTAAAATACAGCCATTTTGGGCAAATAAATATTTAATTTAGGCCTTTACTGGTTCAGGCCCTGTGAGACACACCCTCTACATACAGGGGTTTGATTCAGGCATTTAAAATACTGCCATTTGAAATACAGCCATTTTGGGCAAAGAAATATTTAATTCAGGTCTACACTGATTCAGGCCGTGTGAGATACACCTTCTACAAACAGGGGTTTGATTCAGGAATTTAAAATACTGCCATTTGAAATACAGCCATTTTGGGCAAAGAAATATTTAATTCAGGTCTACACTGATTCAGGCCGTGTGAGATACACCCTCTACAAACAGGGGTTTGATTCAGGCATATGAAATACAGCCATTTGGTGCGCAAAAATTGAATTCAGGCCTACACTGGTTGAGGCCATTTGAGACACACCCTCTACATACAGGGGTTTGAATCAGTCATTTGAAATGCAGCCATTTGAAATACAGCCTTGTTGGGCAAAGAAATATTTAATTTAGGCCTACTCTGGTTCAGACCGTGTGAGATACACCCTCTACATACAGGGGTTTGATTCAGGCATTTGAAATACAGCCATTTGAAATACTGCCATTTTGGGCAAAGAATTGTTTAATTCAGGCCTACACTGGTTCAGACCGTGTGAGATACACCCTCTACATACAGGGGTTTGATTCAGGCATTTGAATTACAGCCATTTTGGGCAAAGAAATATTTAATTCAGGCCTTCACTGGTTCAGTCCGTGTGAATTATATCCTCTACATACAGGGGTTTGATTTAGGCTTTTGAAATACAGCCATTTTAGTCAAATAAATATTTAATTCAGGCCTACATTGGTTCACACCTTGTGAGATACACCCTCTACATACAGTGGTTTTATTCAGGCATTTGAAATACAGCCATTTGAAATACAGCCATTTTGGGCAAAGAAATATTTAATTCAGGCCTACACTGGTTCAGACCGTGTGAGATACACCCTCTACATACAGTATTTTTTTCAGGCATTTGAAATACAGCCATTAGAAATATAGCCATTTTAAGCAAAGAAATATTAAAATCAGGCCTACACCAGTACAGTCAGTGATAGATACTCCCTCTACATATAGGGTTTTGATTTAGGCATTTGAAATACAGCCATTTTTAAAACAGCCATTTTAGGCAAAGAAATATTTAATTCAGGCCTACACTGGTTCAGGTCCTGTGAGATACTCCCTCTACATAAAGGGGTTTGATTCAGAAATTTGAAATACAGCCATTTGAAATACAGCCTTGTTGGGCAAAGAAATATTTAATTCAGGCCTACATTGGTTCACACCTTGTGAGATACACCCTCTACATACAGGGGTTTGATTTAGGCATTTGAAATACAGCCATTTGTAAAACAGCCATTTTGGGCAAAGAAATATTTAATTCAGGCCTACACTGGTTCAGGTCCTGTGAGATACACCCTCTACATACAGGAGTTTGATTCAGGCATTTGAAATACAGCCATTTGAAATACAGCCTTGTTGGGCAAAGAAATATTTATTTCAGGCCTACACTGGTTCAGACCGTGTGAGATACACCCTCTACATACAGGAGTTTGATTCAGGCATTTGAAATACAGCCATTTGAAATACAGCCATTTTGATCAAAGAAATCTTTAATTCAGGCCTACACTGGTTCAGGCTGTTGTGCATTTTCATAAGTGTATAATGTATTTGATGATACTATATTCAATATGGATGATCATTGCCTTTAACAGCATGTGATCAGCATGAACCTGAAAAAAATCAAGATGGGTTCATGGCAAGTTCAATGTGTTAAAAGTAAATATATAGGGAGCTTTATACTTCGTATTATTGTTTATAGACATGGATTTATCTACACAGGTTTCTCTAAACTTGTCTGTCTGAGGAGCAATGGGTATTTCATGGCTAAACCATGATCTGATAAGAGACGTCCATAAAACACATCTGGTGTGGAACAGATATCTATTCATATATTCACATACATATAGATATATATATTCCTGTGTGCATTTATTTAGCATTTGAACTTGTTAATGATTCATATATACTATGCAATATTGATGTATTATAACCAAATATTATTAATGTATCTTTATGTGTCTGTATCTTAATGAGAGGGTATTTTCTAGGGGATATAGAGAGTGTTTAAGTTAAATTTCTTAAATAGGGTTTATTTTGGAGGAGCTGATGTTATTTCAAACATCATTACTCAATCGCTGAGACAGTTAAGATACACAATCCAGGAAAACTCTTATCTGCCCCATAAATTCAGGGATTAGGGAAACTTCTGATACCGCCAGTCAGTCTGAGCAAAGTGTCAGAAAGAGTCCCTCCTAATTGATTTAAGGTGGGAAAGGTCAAAGTTTAAGTAGTAATAAAACAATCTATATATGTGTTAGTTCTTAAAATATTCAAAATTGTTATATGATACAACAGTGCCATCAAGTGGTAGATGGGCAGAAGTTTCTAAGGAATGTCAATTAAATGACATCATTCCCATGTTTAACATACGTCACACCCACTTTATCTTATTGGGAATCCCTAATCCAAGAGGGGATGGGCATAGATAAGGATTGGAATATCTGATCCAGTTTTGGGAGATCAGGACTTCACAAAAGACAACACTTCACAGACTTCACAAAAGAAAACTTCACAAGGACTTCACAAAGGAACACTTCTCAGAGGTTCATTCATCAGCCTCACTTCACACGTCAGGAACGTACCACAGGACGGGACATATCTAAATCTTGGAAAGCTGAGTCGATTCTAAAAGCTCTTTATCCCAAAGCCAGGGGTAATGTATGATCTATTTCATTTGCAGTAATTATAAATCGCTCCAATTGGCATATAGTTGAGACCCCATTATTAGTGGGTCAATAGTGTTAAAACAATAATTTTATGGGAAATTTTAATGAACGTGCACATCATTAGAATTCCTGTAATATTGCTATCAGAGTGGAATCTCTGATCGGATTTTATTATCCGTAGTTAGGCCAACGGGCGTATTTATAAGGTGTCTCTTACTGCCATATTCTTTGATTGAGCATAAGGGATTTTCCACAGATTAATTTCTATTGTTTTTGTTGTTGTTGTTACATTATAATATTTTGATAATCAGTATACGAATTGGTAATAATTTGATAATAATTTGAATAACATTATATTGTACTTGGTGTACTAAATTAAGTGAGCCCGGCGTAAACGGCGGAGCATCATCTTGTGGTCAATTTTGATATTATCCTTGTATTCATTTGTATGCCATTTTTACTGCATGTATTTATTTGTAATAAATTATATTTTATATAATTAATTGCACCCTGTTTCATTATCTGCACAAATTAACTTTAGATCTCGTCAATAAAAGAACTGGCGTTTATATGTCCGCCAATTAAATTTTAAATTTTAAATTTTTCATATTTCATAAAAATATTAAATCATAATTTTTATGATTTCATATCTTATATGAAATAAATACCCGACAAGGCCTTGTGAGATACACCCTCTACATACAGGGGTTTGATTTAGGCATTTGAAATACAGCCATTTGAAATACAGCCTTTTTGGGCAAAGAAATATTTTATTCAGGTCTAGAATGATTCAGACCGTGTGAGATACACCCTCTACATACAGGAGTTTGATTCAGGCATTTGAAATACAGCCATTTTGGGCAAATAAATATTTAATTCAGACCTACACTGATACAGGCCGTGTGAGGTACACCCTCTACATAAAGGGGTTTGATTCATGAATTTGAAATACAGCCATTTGAAATACAGGCATTTTGGACAAAGAAATATTTAATTCAGGTCCACACTGATTCAGGCCGTGTGAGGTACACCCTCTACAAATCGGGGTTTGATTTAGGCATTTGAAATACAGCCATTTGGTGCACGAAAATTGAATTCAGACCTACACTGGTTCAGGCCATGTAAAATACACCCTCTACATACAGGGGTTTGATTCAGGCATTTAAAATACAGCCATTTGAAATACTGCCTTGTTGGGCAAAGAAATATATAATTCAGGCTTACACTGGTTCAGACCGTGTGAGATACACCCTTTAGATACAGGGTTTTTTATTTAGGCATTTGAAAAACTGCCATTTTGGGAAAATAAATGTTTAATTCAGGTCTACATTGGTTCAGACCGTGTGAGATACGCCCTCTACATACAGGGGTTTGAATCAGGCATTTGAAATACAGCCATTTGAAATACTGCCTTGTTGGGCAAAGAAATATATAATTCAGGCTTACACTGGTTCAGACCGTGTGAGATACACCCTTTAGATACAGGGTTTTTTATTTAGGCATTTGAAATACAGCCATTTTGGCCAATTAAATATTTAATTCAGGCCTACACTGGTTCAGGCCCTGTGAGATACACCCTCTACATACAGCAGTTTTTATTTAGGTATTTGAATTACAGCCATTTTGGGCAAAGAAATATTTAATTCAGGCCTTCACTGGTTCAGTCCGTTTGAAATACACCCTCTACATACAGGGGTTTGATTCAGGCATTTGAAATACAGCCATTTTAGTCAAATAAATATTTAATTCAGGCCTTCATTGGTTCACACCTTGTGAGACACACCCTTTACATACATGGGTTTTATTCAGGCATTTGAAATATAGCCATTTGAAATACAGCCTTTTTGGGCAAAGAAATATTTAATTCAGGCTTACACTGGTTCAGACAGTGTGAGATACACCCTCTACATACAGGGGTTTTATTCAGGCATTTGAAATACAGCCATTTGAAATACAGCCATTTTTGGCAAATAAATATTATAATCAGGCCTACTCTGGTTCAGGTCCTGTGAGATACACCCTCTACATACAGGGTTTAATTCAGGCATTTGAAATACAGCCATTTGAAATACAGCCATTTTGGCCAAAGAAACATTTAATTCAGGCCTACACTGGTTCAGGCCCTGTGAGATACACCCTCTACATACAGGAGTTTGATTCAGGCATTTGAAAAACAGCCATTTGAAGTACAGCCATTTTGGGCAGAGAAATATTTAATTCAGGCCTACACTGATTCAGGCCATGTGAGATACACCCTCTACATACAGGGGTTTGATTTAGGCAGTTGAAATACAGCCATTTGAAATACAGCCTTGTTGGGCAAAGAAATATTTTATTCAGGCCTACAATGATTCAGACCATTTGAGATACACCCTCTACATACAGGAGTTTGATTTAGGCATTTGAAATACAGCCATTTTGGGCAAAGAAATATTAAAATCAGGCCTACACCAGTTCAGACAGTGTGAGATACTCCCTCTACCTACAGGGTTTTGATTCAGGCATTTGAAATACAGCCATTTGAAATACAGCCATTTTGGGCAAAGAAATATTTAATTCAGGCCTACACTGATTCAGACCGTGTGAGATACAACCTCTACATAGAGGTTTTTTTTCCAGGTATTTGAAATACAGCCATTTGAAATATAGCCATTTTGGGCAAAGAAATATTAAAATCAGGCCTACACCAGTTCAGACAGTGTGAGATACTCCCTCTACCTACAGGGGTTTGATTCAGGCATTTGAAATACAGCCATTTGACATACAGCCTTTTTTTTAAAATAAATATTTAATTCAGGCCTACACTGGTTCAGGCCCTGTGAGATACACCCTCTACATACAGGGGTTTGATTCAGGCATTTGAAATACAGCCATTTGAAATACAGCCTTTTTTTGAAAATAAATATTTAATTTAGGCCTACACTGTTTCAGTTCCTGTGAGATACACCCTCTACATACAGGGGTTTGATTCAGGCATTTGAAATACAGGCATTTTGGACAAAGAAATATTTAATTCAGGTCTACACTGATTCAGGCCGTGCGAGATACACCCTCTACAAATCGGGGTTTGATTTAGGCATTTGAAATACAGCCATTTGGTGCACAAAAATTGAATTCAGGCCTACACTGGTTCAGGCTATGTAAAATACACCCTCTACATACAGCAATTTGATTTAGGCATTTGAATTACAGCCATTTTGGGCAAAGAAATATTTAATTCAGGCCTTCACTGGTTCAGACTGTGTGAAATACACCCTCTACATACAGGGGTTTGATTCAGGCATTTGAAATACAGCCATTTTAGTCAAATAAATATTTAATTCAGGCCTACTGTAATGACCGGCGTCATGCAAAGGGAGGGAAATGGGAAGGCCCTGTCCAAGGGAGAGGGAAATGTGGTGACCCCTGACTCACCTTGCGGCTGGCACCTGACTGCCCTGACGTCCCTAGATGGGTTCCTCACCCGTACGCCGATCACGTGCCTAAACCCTGGCTTTCCCTAAGATGAGCCCTGTGTAGTGAACGGGGCGGTGGGATCACTAGTCCGCACCACTGACACTAAGAGGAAAACACCAAGGAGAGGACAGACAATACAGACAAACATATAATCCCAGGTGGGCGACAACAGCAGACCACCAAGGCCCAACAGGGATCCGGAGGGTAACGCTCTGGAACAACAACCAGGGAACACAGCTACACAGCTCCAGTGGGTCAGTATAGAAGTCCAGGCAGGAAGCTCTATATCTGGCAGCCAGAGAAGTGGGAGATGGGAATATAAGGAGGTTGGGATTGCTGGACAAGAAACAGCTGAGGAGGAGAAGCTACGGATCCCTGAGTGAGCCAAAAAGGATTGCAAGGCAAACCCAGAAAGCTACCATTACAAAACAGCACTGTCTTTGTACATCGAACGCGCGCAGACACCTGCTGCGACTTCCTGACCCCGGGTATAACGGAGTCAGACGTGGCTCTTGACACCCTCGTGACAGTACCCCCCCTTCCACGAGGGGCCACCGAACACTCAGGACTAGGTCTCTCAGGATGAGAGGCATGAAAAACCCGAACTAACCTGTCGGCGTTTACCTCAGACGCTGGAACCCACATTCTTTCCTCGGGACCGTAACCCCTCCAATGCACCAGATATTGAAGAGAACGGCGGACCCGACGAGAATCAACAATTTTGGATATTTGAAACTCTAGATTACCATCCACAATAACAGGAGGGGGTGGCAGCGGTGATGGTTCTAGAGGTGGAAGATACTTTTTGAGTAACGATTTATGGAAGACGTTATGAATTTTAAAAGTCTGAGGTAGTTCCAGGCGAAAAAGCCACGGGGTTAATGATGGCTACTATTTTGTAAGGACCAATAAACCTAGGACCCAGTTTCCAAGAGGGAACCTTTAATTTAATATTCCTAGTAGACAACCACACATAGTCATTCACTCCTAGGTCCGGACCTGGCGACCGTTTCTTATCAGCCATGCATTTATATTTACCTCCTATATTTTTCAAATTAGCTTGCACTTTCTGCCATACAGATGAAAGAGATGACAAACCGTTCCTCTTCGGGAACCCCAGAAGACCCCCCCTCTTTGAAAGTACAGAATTGGGGATGAAAACCATATGCACCAAGAAATGGTGACTTGCCAGTAGATTCCTGACGGCGATTATTTATGGCAAACTCGGCTAAGGGTAAATATGATGACCACACCTCTTGGTTTTCAGACACAAAACATCTTAGATATGTCTCAAGGTTTTGGTTGGTACGCTCAGTCAGTCTATTTGATTGAGGATGGAAAGCTAAAAGAAAAGGACAAGTGTACCCCCAAACGGGAACAAAAAGCTTTCCAAAACTTAGAAATAAACTGGGTTCCCCGATCCGAAACAACCTCGGAAGGGAGCCCGTGAAGCTTCAAGATTTCACTGATGAATACCTGAGCAAGAGTCTTAGCATTAGGTAGTGCGGGTAACGCAATGAAGTGTACCATTTTGCTAAACCTGTCCACTACTACCAAGATAACTGTTTTACCCGCAGACAAAGGTAAGTCAGTGATAAAATCCATTGACAGATATGTCCATGGCCTATTGGGAATGACAAGTGGCAATAAAGACCCTGCAGGACGTGTATGAGAGACTTTTGCGCGCGCACAAGTAGAACAAGAAGACACAAAATCCATTACATCCTGACGCAACCTTGGCCACCAAAAACGACGAGACAATAGCTCCAAGGTTGCTTTACTACCCGGGTGCCCAGCAAGTGCCGAATTATGATGTTCCTTTAATAATTCGAGACGCAGGTTCAACGGTACAAACATTTTCTCTGAGGGGCAAGAGACCGGGGCGTCCCCCTGGGCCTCTAACACCTTCCCCTCCAGAACAGAGTGTACCGCAGAGACAACCACTCCTCTTTGTAGAATGGGTACCGGATCACTCACATTACCCCCTCCAGGGAAACAACGAGATAGTGCATCTGCCTTGGTATTTTTTGCCCCAGGACGATAGGTAATAACAAAGTAAAACCTGGTAAAAAAATAGCGACCACCTAGCTTGTCTAGGGGTGAGACGCTTAGCTGATTCGAGGTACAGAAGGTTTTTGTGGTCCGTAATCACAGTGACGGGGTGGATTGCCCCCTCTAAAAAGTCACGCCATTCTTCAAACGCTAGTTTAATAGTTAATAGTTCCCTATTGCCAATATCATAGTTCTTCTCTGCTGCAGATAGTTTTTTAGAAAAGAAAGCACAAGGACGCCATTTGCCAGGAGACGGACCCTGAGACAGCACAGCCCCCACTCCCACCTCTGACGCATCTACTTCAACAATAAAAGGCTGGGAGACATCAGGTTGCCGAGGTAAACCTCTCTTTTAGAGAGGAAAAAGCAATTTTAGGGGCGTCAGACCATTTAGAAAAATCAGTCCCCTTCCTAGTCATGTCAGTAAGGGGTTTTACAATCACTGAATAATTTTTAATGAATTTTCTATAGAAATTTGCGAAACCCAAGAACCGTTGCAGTGCTTTGAGGTTCTCAGGAAGATCCCAATCTAAAATTGCCTGGACCTTCCTAGGATCCATACGGAAACCCGAAGCAGATAATAAATACCCTAGGAACTGTATTTCCTGAACGGCGAAAACACACTTTTCAATTTTATCATATAATTTATTCGTCCGTAGGACCTGCAGTACCTGTCTGACATGCACCTCATGTGTTTTCAGATCCGACGAATAAATTAAAATATTATCTAGGTATATCACCACAAACCTGCCGATAAGATGACTAAAAATGTCATTAACGAAATGTTGGAAGACAGCAGGAGCATTGGTCAGACCGAAAGGCATGACTAGATTTTCATAATGCCCCTCAGGGGTGTTAAAGGCTGTCTTCCACTCATCCCCTTCCTTGATACGAATCAGATTGTAGGCCCCCCTAAGATCAAGTTTTGAGAACCACCTAGCACCCGCAATCTGATTAAACAGGTCAGGAATGAGAGGAAGAGGGTATGGATCTCAGATGGTTATCTGGTTTAATTCGCGAAAATCTAGGCAAGGATGCAGGCCCCCATCTTTTTTTTTTTATTATTATTATATAATTTATATCCATGTAACATATAAAGTCCATAAATCCGTCAA
The DNA here is from genome assembly GCF_905171765.1 of Bufo bufo. Taxonomy (NCBI): domain Eukaryota; kingdom Metazoa; phylum Chordata; class Amphibia; order Anura; family Bufonidae; genus Bufo; species Bufo bufo. The sequence continues at coordinate 284,188,837 of NC_053393.1, read as the reverse complement.
TTCTAATCTATGGTCATAATTAACAATGATTAAGTAGAAGTGTCCGTAATTATATGAACATTTAAAAATCAGATGGAGGTCTCCTACTGAGGAGGAAGGCAGTGTTCACCCGACATCCACAGCTTAGTAAAAGAGATGGACAAAGAGTCTCATTTAACGCAAGTTCTCTATAAGCGGCAGGGGTAAGAGGCCCGAAGTCCAGACAGCCGCCAAGCAGCGAGCGCGCCTCGCGCACGCCCCCCCCCCAGACACGGGCAGACACGATCGGCAGGGTTGACACTCATATGGCCGATCGCTTGATACTCACATGCTGTCAGAAAGACGAGCTTACAGCGATCTTTAATCGCAAGCATTTGATAAAACAGAAAACAAAGAAGGGGGTCCAGCAGTCTTTTGTCACAGTGGTAAAAAAAAACACTCACTTATTTTACTGCCTCATCCCCATGTGATTGAATTGAATATCAGTGCCGTGATTCGCCGTACCTCGCTTAAATTCACATTAATATCTCATGTGGCAGAGACTCGAGTCAAGTATCACTCGGCAGTCACCGGCAGTTGAAGAGGATATAGACGAAAAGCAGAGCCAGAGACCCGCTCTGTCCCATTAAAAGAACAGATAGTAGCTCGCCCACCACGTGTGTCATATCCCTGCCCGCAGTCGAAACCCATGTCTGACGGAAAGAGCCATACCCCGAGTCGCGCCCGATACCCGGACGCCCCCAGGTCCCGGACCCCAATCCCCCGCTTAAATACCGCTCAATATTATGAATAAACAAGAATTCCAACCATTATTTAATGCCGGAAGGTCCCCCCGTCCTCCAACAGTCCTAGAGATCCTCCCGTGCTCGAGTATACCATCACATTCTTCACCGATACAATACATATAGAAGAGACCGGACAAATAAAATTTTCCCCAGCTCACCCCACCCTGCAGGAAAAGGAAAAAAGAAAAAAAAAGAAAAATAACAAAGGAAAGAAGGGTCCTAATTAATTAACCATGTCCCAATCTTTCCATAAATTATACCACTTTAAGTAGGATCCTCTTTGTTTATACAGGATCTTCTCATAACTTTTCACTTTCTCAACCAAGCCCAGCCAGTTATTACAGTCTGGGGCGGAAGAGCAAAACCAAAATCTAGAAATAAGGAGCCTAGCTAAGGACATCACCTTAATCAGCAAATGGCATTTTATAGGCTGATAGTTAACCTCAGATAAATCTCCCAGGACCCATATCCTGGGGGACAAAGGGAGAACAATTTTAAGTTTACGCGCCAGATTCTTTTGGACCAAACTCCAATACCTACTCACCATTGGGCAATTCCAGAACAGATGTAAGTGATCTGCCTCAGAATCACCACAACGTGGGCAGTCAGAGGAGGCCCTAAGTCCTCTTTTATATAACCATATGGGTGTCACATAGATTTTGTGCAAAATATAAATTGTACAACAGTGTGGTTAAAATTATGTGAAACCAGCTTTAGGCTTTCCCCTATATTCTCCCAGTTTGGAGGGCCCACCTCTGAAAGAAGAGAAGACCAGGCTCTCTGTCCTGGAGAGAGAACATCCAGAAAGAAATTATCCATTAAGTGTCTATAACAGTGTGATAGTTTAATTCTCGTGGCGGTTTTCTTACAAATTAAATCGTGTAGAAATACAGGAGTATCTATAATAAATAAGTGACTATTCAAAGTGCTAGAAAGTGCTGACCTCAATTGGAAATACGCATACCAAGCCACCTCACCTAAATTTGCCCTTAATTCCATAAGAGGCAAAATTTGTCCACCACTGACTACTTGATGTAGGTACTAAACATTTTTGGTCCTCCAATACTGGCGGCAGCTTAAGTCATTTAACTTAAAGAGTTTTGGATTATGCCATAATGGGGTGCAGATAAGTGATGCCTTGACTCCGCACCAGCTCCTTATGGCCGACCAAGTCTTTATAGCCATTTTGCAAAAAAATGAGTATCCGCTCAGTGTATTTAATAGATAATCAGATTCCAATACGGTGAAAAAATCAGAGAAACCTGCATCCTTCACCACTTTATTGCAGAAAGGGCTATTTTCCCAATCATTAAAAAGACAGAGTTGGGAGGCCACAAAATAGCCCCTAAAATAGGGGAGGTTAAGACCTCCCCGATTGTAGGGCATGGAAAAGTAAAGTGCCTTCAGTCTCACGCGCTTCCTCCCCCATAATAAATCATTGAGCATCCGCTCTATCAATCTAAAGTACTTATCTATGATCCATACAGGCGAGTTGCGCAGAACATAAAGAACCTGGGGCAGCACTACCATTTTTATTAATGAAATTCTGTCCGCTCTTGCTGGCAGAATTTTTTGCCATATCTTAATTTTGGCTCTCAACTTCATCAGCAAAGGAATCAGGTTAAGTTGTAAATATTCCTGTGGTTTGGCAGAAACTGTTATCCCCAGGTACCTTATTGAGTCAGAGATCGTTAACTGATTATTCCATTCACCTCGCAACTCGTCTATAGGGAGGAGAACGGTCTTCTCCCAGTTGATGTCAAGTCCGGACAAATCGGAAAAATGACCAACCAGGTCCATTATGCGAGGGAGAGTGGTGTCTGTTTGATGAATAAAAACCAGGATGTCATCTGCGTAAAGGGATACACGGTCGTGCTTCCCCATTATGCCAAAACCGGCCACCTTTGGGTCCTGTCTTATCATAGCCGCTAAAGGTTCGATATAAATATTAAATAGAAGAGGGGAAAGGGGACAGCCTTGACGGGTGCCTCTTTCTAAAGTGAAACTCTCTGTCGTCGAGTCATTGATCCTAATCCTGGCAGCTGGAGAATTGTAAAGTAGCTGGACCATCGCCATAAATCTTGGGCCAAAGCCCATTTTTTTCATTACCTCCCAAAGAAAAGTCCACTCCACCCTGTCGAAGGCTTTTGTAGCATCCAGCGACAGGATGGAGCGGGCACCACGCCCCGGGGACTGAATATTCATGAATAGCCTATGCAAATTGTGATGGGTACCCCTTTGTGGCATGAAGCCATTTTGATCTGGGTGGATAATGGTGGGCATCACCCGCGAAAGCCTCCTAGCCAAAACTTTTGATAGTAACTTAGCATCTGTGTTTAATAAGGATATTGGTCTATAGGAGCTCAATTCTGCCCGGTCTTTATCCTTTTTTAGAATTAAAACTATGAGAGCCTCCATCATAGAGTATGGTAGTCTCCCTCCTTGTATTGCTTGGGAGAAAACCTCTAACAGCTGGGGGAGAATCACATCACTATATTTGCGATAGACCTCGTATGGAAGGCCATCTAATCCTGGCGATGAGTTCCGAGATAGACCCAAGGGCCTCCTGCAGCTCCGTAAGAGACAGATCCTCCTCCAGATATTCTATTTGGGCTTCATTTAAGGTAGAAAGTGGAATTTTCTCCAGGAACCGCATCGCCAGTTCAGATGACAAACCTGGGGAGGATCTATATATCTGAGCAAAATATTGTAGAAAGGTGTTCCCAATTCCCTCTGAATCTGTAATAGTTTCCCCCTCTGCATTACGGATCGAAATAATAGATTGTTTTTTCTTGTCTTGTTGTGTAATTATTCTAGCTAAAAGCTTACCCGGACGTCCAGACTCGATGAAATAATTGAGCCCCTTAAAAAATACCCTATGGTTCGCTTTCTCTGTTACATATTTCCCCAGAGCACAGCTAGCCTTCTGCATCTCTTCCCTGTTATACTCATTGGGGTGGCTAGCATATCGCTCAGTCGTGAGTGCACTGATCTTAACCAATTCCTCCTCTTTCTTCCTAAATGTTCTCTTTGCTGCGGCAATCTCACTTATAAAAACCCCCCTCAAATATGCTTTTAAAGCATCCCATACTATATTGATGTTGGCAGAGGGGAGATTCACCTCCCAAAAGGAGGACATCAGTAGTTTAATCGACTGCAGATTGTCCATAATAGTGAGCCAATATGGATTCAACTTAAATCCTAACCCCCTAGTATCCTTGTTCTCCCCGCTGCGAACCTCAACCAGTACGGGTGAGTGATCCGAAACTGTTCTTACTCCGTATCGCATCTTACGGATATTGTTCAAGTTGCTCTCATTGGTGAATGCTAAATCGATTCTAGACATTGCTCTGCCGCCCCTGCTAACACAGGAATATACTCTCTTTCCTCCGCCAAAATGTTCCCATATATCCACCACTCCCACCTCTGAACAGAACTGAGGCAGCGGGGAATTGCAAAAAGTCCTCCCCCTTTCCGCATCTAATGTAAATCTATCTTTGTTGGGGTCCATAACTGCGTTGAAATCCCCCATCAAGATTAAGCGGCATTCTGGTCTCTTTTTAAAAAAAAAGCATTAACTGAAGCAGTGGGTACATTGAGAATGGCGGAGATATTTAGAAAAAAGCGAGGATATAACTGTAGCCATGCAGCTTACCATGCAAGAGGATGAATCTACCCTGATCATCTATCTGGGATTTTATAAGAGTGAAATCTATGGAGTTATGAATAAGAACCGAGATACCCCTAGAAGAGCCTCTAAAGGTGGAATGATACGATTGAGACTGCCATCCCGTGGTCAGACGGGACAAGGTTTCTTTAGTTAGATGAGTTTCTACTATACAGATAATTGCTGGAAGATATATTTTTAATGCATCCATGATCGCTTGCCTTTTAACTCTTTCCCCGAGCCCTCTGACGTTCCAAGCTACAATTCTAGTGGACATCAATCACAACAAAGGAAAAAAGAGAAAAACAAAACCAAAAAAGGAAAAACAAAAACAAACCCCATTCCTGCAAGGTGGGTTCCCTCCCCCCCTTCCCTCCCGCCCCCCTCTCCCTTGATCCGCCCGAACTAATCAGCGAACCTCTAACCTCCGGCCGCTCTCCCCCAGCCTAGCCCCCCTTCCATCCATCCCTTCAATCATAATAGTGCGCAGTTTCAAATGCCTGTTTGATCCATCCAATCTGACGCTTGTAGTGGTGTCTCAAAGAAAAGGAAAGTCCCGTTGTGGATTACTCTTAATTTCGCTGGATACTGTAGGGAGTATTTAATCTCCTTAGCCACCAAGCGTTTCTTTATCTCTATGAAGTTTCTTCTTTTTTCCTGGGTCTGCCGCGCAAAATCAGGAAAGAAGAGCAATTTAGTGCCCTGATATTCAATGGGTGTGCATTTTCTTACTCTTTTCAAGATCATGTCTCTATCAGCGGACAGTAATAATTTGATTAAAATTGCGCGCGGCGGTCTCCCTGGAGTAGGTTTCCCTCCTGGGATTCGGTGGGCTCTTTCTATTTGGAACATAGAAGAAAAATTATCGCTGCCAAGACTATGCATAACCACATCTTTAAGTTGTTCCTCTGGGTGTCGGCCTTCAACTCCCTCTGGAAAACCAATTATGCGGACGTTGTTACGCCTTGACCTATTTTCTAAGTCCTCTAACTTATTTTGAAGTGCTTGATTTTCTGAGGCAAGAAGCAGAGTTTTAGATTTTAACATGCCCATATCCATTTGCAAAGAGTCGACAGTTTTTTTCCACACTGAGGACTCGATCCCGGATCTTTACTAGGTCTTCTCTTATTAGTGAAATATCGCTCTGCACTGACCCCAATTGAGTGGACATTCCTTGCACTAAAGTCCCCATCTTTCTTTTTAACGAAGAAAAACCCTGCAGCCACGGGTGAAGAAGAGGGTCTGATGTGTCCCTTAGCCAAGCTCTCGGAGATATAGTCTTTCATGGCTTGTCTCTCTGGACCCGAAAGATTATATAACCTGGTCTTGATTCATTTTGCATCGGGAATCAGGTTAACCGGGCAATCATAAGGACGGTGAGGTGGTGACTTCTGACAACCCTTTTCAGAAAAAACGTCCTCAAAGTCCGAAAAAAATGTGGGTAGGGTAGCTATGGAGGCGACTAAGCAATTGCTATTTAAGCAATTTTCTCTGCACTGCTCACTCCACTCCAATATCTCCCTGGCCTGCCAATCCACCACTGGATTGTGCGCTACCAACCAGGGAAGACCCAACACCACCGGAGTGGGAAGCCCCTCCAGAACATAACATGAAAGCAACTCGTTATGGTGGTCCCCTACCCGAAGGTGTAAGTTATGGACAATGTGAGTGAGGTTTCTCTGAGACAGAGGAGCAGAATCAATAGTGAATATGGGAATAGGTCTCTGTAGCGTACAGAGAGACAAACCCATAGTGTGGGCAAAATGGGCAGCTATCAAATTTACTCCTGCTCCACTGTCTAGAAAAAAAGAAATAGTCTCCGTCTTAACGCCAAAAACAACAACCGCTGGCAACACAAATTGCGATGTTCGTATGGAGGAAACGTATACCCCCCGGCTGACATCCTCCACACAGACTGGGGTTAGTAGTTTTCCGACGGTCTTTTGTTTTTGAGGAAGGAAGGACAGACATTAATAAAATGACCCCTCTCCCCACAGAAAAAACAAACCCCACGCCTACGGCGAGCCTCAGGAGGATGGACCTGACGAGTAGTTCCTCCTAGCTGCATAGGCTCGTCTAAGTCCGTACAGACTAACTGCTGCTTGGGAGGGGTTACCGAATGCTCTGGATTTTTCAATCTGTCCCTAAGACGTCTATCTATTCTGATAGAAAGGGACATCACCGCATCAAGGGAAAAGGGAGTCTCATACAGCGCAAGCGCATCCTTAATCCTTTCGGATAACCCAGAGCAGAACTGACTCCTGAGAGCCGGGTCGTTCCACTGGGTATCCGTAGCCCACCTACGGAACTCTGCGCAATACTCCTCTACTGGCCGCTCTCCCTGTAGGAGTCTCCGTAATTTTGATTCAGCCAGTGCGACTCGGTCAGGGTCGTCATATATGAGACCCAAGGCCCCAAAAAATTCATCCACTGACCGGAGAGCCTGGGAATCAGTGGGTAAAGAGAACGCCCAGGATTGCGGGTCCCCCTGCAGCAGGGAAATAACAACCCCCCCGCTGTTCTTCATTACCAGAGGAGTAAGGGCGCAGTTTAAAATATAATTTACAGAACTCACGGAACGTCACAAATTTGTCCCTTCCCCCAGAAAATCTGTCAGGAAGAACAACCTGGTTACCTGTAGCAACCGCTGGGCTTGCGGTCTGTTGCAATTGCTGCTGTTGCTGGAGGACCGACGCCTTCAATCCTGCCACCTCCAAAGACAGGCCTTGAAGTTGCTTTGACAAAGCAGCTATTGGATCCATACTGGATTCTAAGTAGGTAGAAAGAAATTATTATTATTTTTTTTTACCTACACAAAATAAGGGCCAGATATAATGTAATGACCGGCGTCACGCAAAGGGAGGGAAATGGGAAGGCCCTGTCCAAGGGAGAGGGAAAGGTGGTGACCCCTGACTCACCTTGCGGCTGGCACCTGACTGCCCTGACGTCCCTAGACGGGTTCCTCACCCGTACGCCGATCACGTGCCTAAACCCTGGCTTTCCCTAAGATGAGCCCTGTGTAGTGAACGGGGCGGTGGGATCACTAGTCCGCACCACTGACACTAAGAGGAAAACACCAAGGAGAGGACAGACAATACAGACAAACATATAATCCCAGGTGGGCGACAACAGCAGACCACCAAGGCCCAACAGGGATCCGGAGGGTAACGCTCTGGAACAACAACCAGGGAACACAGCTACACAGCTCCAGTGGGTCAGTATAGAAGTCCAGGCAGGAAGCTCTATATCTGGCAACCAGAGAAGTGGGAGATGGGAATATAAGGAGGTTGGGATTGCTGGACAAGAAACAGCTGAGGAGGAGAAGCTACGGATCCCTGAGTGAGCCAAAAAGGATTGCAAGGCAAACCCAGAAAGCTACCATTACGAAACAGCACTGTCTTTGTACATAGAACGCGCAGCCACCCGCTGCGACTTCCTGACCCCGGGTATAACGGAGTCAGACGTGGCACTTGACACTCTCGTGACACCTACATTGGTTTACACCTTGTGAGATACCCCCTCTACATACAGGGGTTTTATTCAGGCATTTGAAATATAGCCATTTGAAATACAGCCATTTTGGGCAAAGAAATATTTAATTCAGGCTTAGGCTACTTTCACACTAGCGTTCGGGGCTCCGCTTGAACGATCCGTTTGAAGGCTCTTACAAGCGGCCCCGAACGGATCCGTTCATCCCTAATGCATTCTGAATGGATGCAGATCCGCTCAGAATGCATCAGTCTGGCAGCGTTCAGCCTCCGCTCCGCTCAGCCTCCGCTCCGCTGAACGCAGCTTGCAGCTTTCGAATGTCCGCCTGGCCGTGCGGAGGCAAACGGATCCGTCTGAACAACAATAGAAGTCAATGGAGACGGATCAGTCTGTGATGGTCTGTCTTGGCTCCGTCTGAAGCGGATCCGTTCACTTTAAATTTTACTACTTGAGTATGCTCAGAATGATTTTTAACCTCCCCCTGCATTTCTCCTCCCCTTCATTTCTCCTCCTTCTGCCTTTCTCCTCCCACTGCACACCCAGCGGCCATTTTGGACCCCCAAGTTCAGGAGCAGGTATGTACATGAAACTTCTCTCTCTCTGTTTCACTGTATTTCTTTCTTTTTTTCTTTCAATTTTCTTATAATCTTTCTATCTGTCATGGGGGCATATAAAGGCACTTTCATGGGCATTTTTTAGCAGATGTCAGCGAAGTTTTGTGGCTGCAATGGCATGTCGGATGGTTTTGTTCATTGAGCATGGGTCTGAATGATGTCAGTATAGGTGTCAGAATGTCACATGGCGAGGTGGATGCTGTTTTGAGGCATTGAATAGGCAAGTTGTGGGAGCAAAGTTGACGCACGTTTGTTTGGTCATTCTATAGGGGCACTATAAATGAACGTGTCTTGTGGAGCATATATAGCAGTGATAGTGGGCCTACAAACTACAGCTGTAGACGAGCGCATGAGTGTGATTTTCAAGTGTGATTTTCAATATTGTAATGGTTTTTGATTACTGTTAAGTTTATGGAGTGTGGGGTCGGCTAGAGATATCTGGGATTTATGTTTTGATGGATAATGTGTGTGTGTGACCAAAGTACTTTGCCTACGGCACTGATAGGCAAACTGCGGCTCTCCAGCTGTTGCAAAACTACAACTCCTATCATGCTCTGCTGTAGGCTGAAAGATGTAGGCAGTCTTTGCATGCTGGGAGTTGTAGTTCTGCAACAGCTGTAGAGCCGCAGTTTGTCTATCACTGGCCTAGGGCATAGGTTGCAGATTATTGCACGTGTGTGGTGTGTCAAATCTCGCACAGAATGGTTTCAGATTGAATAGGTGGATGTAGATGGCAATGCAGGCAATGGCGGTGGGCAGACATCACTGATTTTAACTATAGAAATTTTAGTATGTATATAATTATTTTTTTTATTTGTTTTTATAGAAACTCCTATATTGAAAAAAATACAGATTTGAAATATTTTTGCCCAAAAAGTAAGTTAAAAAATTGGGATTATATAGGTCAATTATGTTATTTCACATTAATACAAATATTTGAAAAATTTCTCAACAGATGTCTGAATATCAAAAAGGGGCACGCCCTCGCCATCGTCCTCCAACAAGGCGTCGTAGGATTGAAGAAGTTGTAAGTACATGCTAGTGCGACATCGTGCAGTATTTTTCTTTTGAATGTTATAGTCTAATGTCAACTTTGCATCATCCTCCACTGACTCACTGTATACTGGGTGCGCCCGATACAGTATAATGTCACCATGTGGGCCCCATACCGTATAATGTCACCATGTGGGCCCCATACCGTATAATGTCACCATGTGGGCCCCATACCGTACAATGTCACCATGTGGGCCCCATACCGTACAATGTCACCATGTGGGCCCCATACCGTATAATGTCACCATGTGGGCCCCATACCGTACAATGTCACCATGTGGGCCCCATACCGTACAATGTCACCATGTGGGCCCCATACCGTACAATGTCACCATGTGGGCCCCATACCGTATAATGTCACCATGTGGGCCCCATACCGTACAATGTCACCATGTGGGCCCCATACCGTACAATGTCACCATGTGGGCCCCATACCGTACAATGTCACCATGTGGGCCCCATACCGTACAATGTCACCATGTGGGCCCCATACCGTACAATGTCACCATGTGGGCCCCATACCGTATAATGTCACCATGTGGACCCCATACCGTATAATGTCACTTTGTAGGCAATGACCATACAATAGTATTATCTTTTTGACCCTATTCTTTTATAACTTCCAAATTTTTTTTTTTTAACAATATATATTCCCATCGTGATAAAATTTCCAATATGGTTATCATCGATATTGGACAACCTCCACAGTATACTCATCAACTTGTATTTTCATAAAACAGTCATTCTTTTTATATATATATATATATATATATATATTTTTTTTTTTTATAGTCTCCATCTTCTTCGTCCGCAACAAATTCAGAGGCAACAAGTCTGAGGCCCTCCACTCCTAATTCATCCGCTGAAAGCCAGCATTCACCACGGGGAGGTGTAGCAGTTATGGACCTGGACCGGACTGAAGTAAGAAAATTTCAATATATTTTTATTATTTTCTAGATTTCATTTTTTAACCCAATATATTTTTTTGTTAAAGGAAACTTTGACACGATCCGCCAGACAGGATCCCCCAGTCCCCTCCAGAGGCCGTGGGAGAGGCAGTGGCGGTCGGGGATGTGTAAGTATCATATACTTGGGTATTTACATAAATGAAAAAAGGAAACTAAAACAAGGAATTACCAAATTAAAAACAAAAGAAGGAAGGTATATAGAAGAAGATAAAGAACTAGCTGACTGCCTCAATGAATATTTCTGTTCAGTTTTTACAAAGGAAAATGAAGGAGAAGGACCTCAGTTAGGAAAGAAGACTAATGAATCTTTTGATGCATGTGTCTTTACAGAGGAAGAGGTTCTAAGTCAGCTGTCTAAAATTAATACAAATAAGTCACAGGGGCCTGATGGGATACACCCAAAGCTATTAAAAGAGCTCAGCGTTGAACTAGCAAAACCATTAACAGATTTATTTAACCAATCGCTGGCAACAGGAGTCGTCCCAGAAGATTGGAAATTAGCAAATGTTGTGCCCATTCACAAGAAAGGTAGTAGGGAGGAATCGGGCAACTATAGGCCAGTAAGCCTGACATCAATAGTGGGGAAATTAATGGAAACCATACTTAAGGAGAGGATTGTGGAACATCTAAAATCCCATGGATTGAAAGATGAAAAACAGCATGGGTTTACTTCAGGGAGATCATGTCAAACTAATCTTATTGATTTTTTCGATTGGGTGACTAAAATAATAGATGGAGGAGGTGCAGTAGACATCGCTTATCTAGACTTTAGTAAGGCTTTTGATACTGTCCCACATAGAAAGCTTATCAATAAAGTGCAGTCTTTGGGCTTGGACTCCCATATTGTTGAATGGATTAGGCAGTGGCTGAGGGACAGGCAACAGAGGGTTGTAGTCAATGGAGTATATTCAGACCAAGGTCTTGTTACCAGTGGGGTACCTCAGGGATCTGTTCTGGGACCCATATTGTTTAATATCTTTATCAGCGAAATTGCAGAAGGCCTCGATGGTAAGGTGTGTCTTTTTGCTGATGACACAAAGATTTGTAACAGGGTTGATGTTCCTGGAGGGATACACCAAATGGAAAAGGACTTAGGAAAACTAGAGGAATGGTCAAAAATATGGCAACTAAAATTTAATGTTGATAAGTGCAAGATAATGCACCTGGGACGTAAAAACCCAAGAGCAGAATATAAAATCAGTGATACAGTCCTAACCTCAGTATCTGAGGAAAGGGATTTAGGGGTCATTATTTCAGAAGACTTAAAGGTAGGCAGACAATGTCATAGAGCAGCAGGAAATGCTAGCAGAATGCTTGGGTGTATAGGGAGAGGAATTACTAGTAGAAAGAGGGAGGTGCTCATGCCGCTCTACAGAGCACTAGTGAGACCTCATTTGGAGTATTGTGCTCAGTACTGGAGACCATATCTCCAGAAGGATATTGATACTTTGGAGAGAGTTCAGAGAAGAGCTACTAAACTGGTACATGGATTGCAGGATAAAACTTACCAGGAAAGATTAAAGGACCTTAACATGTATAGCTTGGAAGAAAGACGAGACAGAGGGGATATGATAGAAACTTTGAAATACATAAAGGGAATCAACAAGGTAAAAGAGGAGAGAATATTTAAAAGAAGAAAAACTGCTACAAGAGGACATAGTTTTAAATTAGAGGGGCAAAGGTTTAAAAGTAATATCAGCAAGTATTACTTTACTGAGAGAGTAGTGGATGCATGGAATAGCCTTCCTGCAGAAGTGGTAGCTGCAAATACAGTGCAGGAGTTTAAGCATGCATGGGATAGGCATAAGGCCATCCTTCATATAAGATAGGGCCAGGGGCTATCCATAGTATTTAGTATATTGGGCAGACTGGATGGGCCGAATGGTTCTTATCTGCCGACACATTCTATGTTTCTATTTAAAATTTCAATTCCTTTGGAAGATTATTTATTTAATTAATTTATTTATTTATTTTTTCAAGGTTTCCGCAGTCTCCACCAGGGAAGACAGGGAGTTTGTTATTCCGAGCAGTGAGAACGAACTCCTTATCCAACTGGTGGAGGCGCGTCCCTCACTATGGGACCCCTCCGACCGCCAACATGCAGACCACCATCTCACCCAGCGGCTCTGGAGGGATATTGCCCAAGAATTCTTCTCTGGCTGGGAGCATCTCTCTGCGGCGGACCAAAAAGAATGTGGTAAGTACAAGTCATGTATGAGATAAAACCCACTCAACAATAAAATACATCACACTAATTAATATATATTTTTTTCAACAGTGGACAAGATTACAACTCGGTGGCGGTCAATCCGGTACCGCTTCAAGAGAGAGTACAATAGGGAGGTTCATGCCCCGAGTGGCTCTGGAGCCAGGCCAAAGAAGCCCTACGCCCATAATGCGGCGTTGGGGTTTCTGCGTCCGACGCTGGGCCTTCGAAGGAAAATTTTTATTTAATTTTTTTTTTTTTTAATGATTTGTCTTTATTGACTTTGTTTCCTGAAAGGTTTGTTAGAGACAAAGGATTCTCCCACCTTTGCTTTCAAGATTGTTCAGTCTAAAGGGACAATAGACCTTGACTTCTGTCTGTAATAGGATTTGTGATACAAAGGATTCTATGAAAAATTTATCTCACTTGTCCTATTATGGTAAAAAGTTTTGCGAAATCCAGACTTCTGTCTTGAACATTGTGCGAGACAAAGGAAATTCTTATTTCTTTATCTCATTCAACAAAAGGTCATAAAGGAACAATAGACCTTGACTTCTGTCTGTAATTGGATTTGTGAGACAAAGGATTCTATGACAACTTATCTCACTTGTCCTATTATGGTCAACAGTTACAATAGATCCAGAATCAACTCTTGACAAGGTTGTGTGAGACAAATCATTCTCTGATTCAGTTATCTAAAATTTGGTCACAAGGGACAATAGATCAGGTCTGGCAAATGGATCTCAAGCTGGTGAAAAATTTTAAAATTTCCACATTGTGCTGCTGTATGATTGTAGTTTCAACAAATGTATGGGCAGGGCTTGAAATAGAGTTTTGCATTTAGCCGAATGAAGAGACACGTTTGCCATTCCAATAATTCCTTCTTCAGAACGATTCTGTCCTATGGTAGCATAGAATGTATTTTCCCCATAAATTTTTTGGACCCATCTAGTCTGCCCAATATACTGAATACTATGAATAGCCCCTGGCCCAATCTTATATGAAGGATGGCCGTATGCCTATCCCATGCATGCTTAAACTCCATCTCAGTATTTGCAGCTACCACTTCTGCAGGAAGGCTATTCCATGCATCCACTACTCTCTAAAATTCTAGATATTTAATTTAAATATTTGTTGCTCATTTTAAAGTATGTCCTCTTATAGCATTTTTTATTAAAAATAAATCTCCATTTTTCGTTCATTATTACATTAACTTCCATCATATCCCCTCTGTCTTGTCTTCACTTCAAAACTATTCGTGTTGAATGGTTTTAATTTAATGCACTAGTTTTTAGTAGCTCTTCTTGTAACTATCTCCTAAGTATATGTATGTTTCTTTCATGCAGCCATCTACATTATGAAGTAGAAAATGTTATTAAATATTGTATTTTTGACTAAAAGGCCTTATTTTTTTTTATCTCTTCAGAACTGCCAGCAGCACTCGGGAGCCTGAACCCTCTCTTGAATCGGACCCCGGAGCGACCGCCACCACCAGCCCTCCTGTCCCTCATTCACCTGTTCAGGTCAATCCTGGTCCCCTACCTGGTCCCTCTTTTCAACGTACGCTCTCAACATGGCGTGAAAATGTGAGAGCTACGTTGAATCGCAGGAGATCAGGTAGGAGCCGTCGGGAAGACTATGGGACCTTGTAGAGATCGTTTCCGATGCTCTGGAAGGTTTCGCAGAAGACATGCGTCGAGTTTTGGAAGACTTGGCACGCCGAGTGGAGGGGGCGGAGTCGGCACGTCAACTCTCCGAACACGAGCATTTCCTGCAAACCATGGTCTCCCGAATGGACCAAATGAATCCTGAGCAGGTGCATGAGTTTAGAATTATGATGGAGAATGGGTTCGTGGGAAATCCTGCACCGCCCCCCGCCCACTACCTACCCCCCACCCACTACCTACCCCCCAACCCATGTGTATCAACATGCTCAGACTCAACCTTCCCATTTTCATCATCCTTCCCTTTCCCAACCCCCCGAGCATGGCTTTAAAAAAGCTGATAATTTAGCATATTCTAGCTCATTGTTTTTCTAACAGTGTGGCTCCAGGTATTGCAAAACTGCAAATCCCAGCATGCCTCGACAGCCAAAGGCTGTGCGGTCATGCTGGCAGTTGTAGTTTAGCACCAGCTGTAGGCATGCTGGTTGTGAAATACTGTTATAGCAGATTGGCAAATGAACATAGTTTTTTCATGAGCCAATCTTGTTCTAATCCACATGAGCCCTTGTGGAACTAACGATACTATTGGATCATCATCACCAAATGTAGAATAATAGAGAGCCAAAATTATTTCATTTTTATATTTTACAAAGATGATGCGGTATTATCGTCATTACCACAGGGGACAGGAAATTAACATAATGTTGTAGTCTTTGACCTGGGTTCAGAGCCAATTAGTGAACTGCGCCCAGTCGAAGACATCAACACTTTGGAATGCTCTCACCTTGACATGTGTTTGTTCATACATAGAAAGGGATGAACAAAACACACTGCATGGCTGAAAATTCTGAGAAACTGTGTGTTTTTAAACATTTAGATATTCCATCATTAAAGGACAAGGTATATAGAAAAAAAAAAGAGTATTATTTGATTATTGGATTTTCTCCTTCCACTGTAATTACTATACTGATGGTCTATGATTTCCCAATGCGACCTGCAAAACACTTGTTTAAAAATCCATCACAAATTTTTTTGAGTTCCCTTTTGAAGCATGTAGCAGTGCAACAACCTAGACTATCATAAAAATTATATTTATTCAAATTCCTGTAACTATATGTCACGCAACAAATGTTGTCCCCATCTAAAATGTGGAGGTCTAGCTGTAGCCATGCCATAGCTATTTGAAATGCTATAGCCGTGCGATAGCAGGCACAATAGAGATTAAATGGCACCACAAAAAAATAAATGTACGTTTGGATAAACACAATATGTCTTTATCCATAATGACTAGACCTCTTTAGGTAAAGAAAAAAAGACATTACAACAGTTGTGATTAATTTTTTTATTTTTTTTGAAAAATTAAGCAGTAAAAAAAACATTTACAATACATTATTTTGCCAGGGCACTCTACCAGCTTCTGAGACAAAGTAATTGGCAAAACAGTCCCTCATTCTAGCAATGGCGACAGTAGATCGATATGACACATTTTGCATCCTAGTCAGTGTACAATCTACATCTTGCGGGTCCAGACGCAGTGGTTCCTCCGATAATAGATAATTATGTAACACCACACAAGCCTTAACAACATCCTCAATAGTTTCTACTTTTAGGTTAATGGCCTTGTTTAGAATACGCCATTTTGCAACCAGAATCCCAAAGGCGCACTCCACCAGTCGTCTTGCTCTTGTGAGTCTATAATTAAAAATCAGTTTGGTGGAATTTAAATCACGGCTGGAGTATGGCTTTATGAGGTTTTCACACATTTGGAAGGCTTCGTCCCCTACTACAACAAATGGCATGGGAGGTCCATCTGTTCCTGGCAACGGTCTTGCAGGCGTTAATCCAAATTGTTTGGAATACAGGAGGCGCCCCATAGAGGAGGTTTTGAAAGCCATGGAGTCATTGGTCCGTACGTATGCTCCAATATCCACAGCAACAAATCGATATTCTGCATCTGCAATTGCCATTAAAATAATGGAAAAATATTTTTTATAATTAAAATATTCTGATCCACTTTTTGATGGCTTAACAATACGTATATGTTTTCCATCCACGGCTCCTACACAATTTGGGAATTGGCAGGTTTGCATAAACTTGTCCGCTATTTGAAGCCATCGTTCAGTTGTTGGATGCGGGATATAGTCTTCATGCAATATCGCCCACAATGCACGGCAAGTATCCTTTACTATTCCACAGAGTGTCGATATTCCAATACGATATTGGTAATGTAATGACGTAAGGGTTTCTCCAGTAGCAAAAAACCTAAACCAAACAAATAAATACCCAACAAAAAAATTAAATATTATAAAATATAATAAAATATATATATAAAAATATACAACAATATATAAAATGATTTTTTTTTTTACCTTATTGTCACCATTAGCCTCTCTGATGGTGAAATGGGCCTTCTCATTCGGGTATCCTCCCTTTCAATGGTTGAAGAAATGCGCTGCAGAAGCTGGTCAAAACTCTCAACCGTCATGCGCATATAATTGTAAAATTTTTCAGGATTTGACCGCAACTCCAAATAAAGAACAGAAAAAACACCTCTGGTCATCCTTCTTGAACTTATCGGATGTATCCAATACCGACGTCTTCTTCTTTCCCG
Source organism: Bufo bufo (assembly GCF_905171765.1). NCBI lineage: Eukaryota > Metazoa > Chordata > Amphibia > Anura > Bufonidae > Bufo > Bufo bufo. The sequence goes on along the minus strand of NC_053393.1, from coordinate 284,171,801 downwards.
GTCTTGTCTCATCCATCTAGCTTTCAGAATTTGAAACCGCAGTCGGAGACGCAAGTGTGCAGGCAACATGCTCCCAATACACAATGAGTCTGAATAGAGGTGTACCTGGTTCTAATACAGTGGCAGTACTGAGCCACACCTACAATGACCATGAATAGAGGTGTACCTTCTTTTTATTAATGGGAGGGCTTTAGGAGGCACACCTTAACACCTTTTTAATAGAAAAACGGATCCGCTGAGCGCATGCCTAAACGGATGCAGACGCAACGAACGGAGCCATTTTTCAAGCGGATCCGTTCAATCGGATCCGCACAGAAGATCAACGTTTGCAACAGTCTGTTAAGTCCTTCAGACGGATCCGTTTAAAGCGGATCCGCTTGACGCTAGTGTGAAAGTAGCCTATCCAAAGCGACTTGAAGCTGTGATTGCCACAAAAAGTGGCTCAACAAAGTATTGACTTTAGGGGGTGAATAGTTATGCACATTGACCTTTTCTATTATTTTGTCCTATTTGTTGTATGCTTTACAATTAACGAATTTAAAAAAAAGGACAAGTTGTGGGCATGTTCTACAAATTAAATGATGCAAATCCTCAAACAATCGATGTTAATTCCAGGGGGTGAGGCAACAAAAAAAAGAATGAAGTCAAGGGGGGTGAATACTTTTGCTTAGCACTGTATACATTACAGAGTGTTGGCAAAACATACAAAAGTTTTTTACGCATGTATCTGGGCATTTTTCGGCCCGGATTCTTTTTATAAACCAGAGGTGTCTTCGAATCATGTCTGACCATTTTTTTATGATGGCCAGATGGCGGTGTTTGAGACCCGATTTGGCACCAGATCTCAAAGGCTATATCCCGCACAATTCACTGCTTCTCGGCGTGGGACCGGGTGCGGTCATATCCCCAACCCAACATCCGCTGCAAGATAAAAATGCAAGCATATAATGCCAATTTTTAACAATAATAGTATTGAAAATAACTTACTCAAGTAAACTGCAAAAAGTATTTAATGCTTTGAAGTGGAAATATTAGATTTAGGCCGCCTGCACACGGGCGTGTTTTTTCACAACTAAGGACCGTACAAACCCGGCCTGCCGTCCTGAAGAGTGGACAAGCGCACGGCGTCATTGGTTGCTATGACGACTTGCGCTTCCGGCCACCACCGCTGTACTGTGATACACTTGTATGATCTATACAAGTGTATTACTGTACTGCGGTGGCGGCAAGAAGCACACGGCATCATAGCGAGTTAGCAACCAATGACGCCGTGCGCTGGTCCAATCTGCAGGACATCAGCCTGGGTTTTTACGGTCCATAGTTGTGAAAAAACATGCCTGTGTGCATGCGGCCTTACTGTTATGGTTAGAAGATGGGATTGTATTACGACTGTATGTGGGTGGGGTCTGAGCTATCAGATATTGTCCAGCTAAGCAGAGATATACCTGTCTAGTGAAGTGACGGTACGGTATGGGGTGTACAGCTGGTTCGCCTCCCCGGGATTTTTTTATAACACTCTTTATGCATATAAAGCGATTGTTCAGACATGCAGGTGAAATGTAATCAAATATATTACTTTAATGTAAGATTACTTACAGTCACCAGGAGTTCTTCCTCTTTGTCTCTGAACTTCGTTCCAACCATCGCATCCATTTAATTGCTAGTCGGTGCAAATCAGTTGCTGTAGACCACGCCTTCCTAGCGCATGTGCTCTTGCGATTAATACTTTGACGAAATTTCGCAGATAAAAAAAAAAATGCATGTAGATCGCAGATTCGCCTAATACTTCTGGTATGTCAGTGTCCATGTTGTGGGACTATGTGTGCACATCTAGTAAGTATTTTGTGGTTCGCCTGCCATTAAAATGAATGGGACCCGCTGCGAACCTGAGGTTCGCGAACATTTGAACGCGTTTGCTCGTTCGAGTTCGCGAACCATCACAGCAAATGTTCGTCAATTACTATTACCTTATAAGCGGCTAATCCGCATAGGAAATAGTACGGACCTGTCAACTTCACACAAGAACTTCTGACGGTAATAACTGAATAGACTGGGGGATCGCTCCCTCAGTCTGAACGTCACACCCTTCTTTCCAAGCAGATATTATCATTCATCATTTCATTAGTAAGGTTGACCATTACACCTTCCTCACAACTGGAGGATCCCACAAACTTATGCCCTTTACCACATCTACGGGCCGTCTAGCTGCCCGGACACCCATACAGGAATAACAAGCGAGGAGCTGGAGCCAGAGATACTATTAAACCTATAGCTGATATTACACTATAGGAATATATCGTTATGTGTTATTAACAAATGCCTCCTTGTGGCCCTTGCTAGTTTGAGGTGCGTTTCCCTCCCTAAAAACTAAACTAAATAGACAAAAGTGATACTCTTCATTCTGAGGTGACCTTGGCGTGGTGAGTGGGCTTATGCCTTTTGATCAAAATGTACACTAATGCCTCTTGTACAGCATGTAGTATGGGGGGCTGTACATTTCAATATAGCTCTGAGAAGCGAATTTAATTAGATCAAAGCATAGCATTGTGGCCTTTGTTTTTGTGGCGCTGTGCTGGTGGGTTGGTGGGACCCAGTGTCATGGGTGGCATTGTCAGACAGCAGGGTTGCTGTTTGACTCCTGGGTCCCGCCGCCTACTAGGGCAGTGCCACTTTGTCACCGCATTGTGCTGCGCCTTTTTGTCAGAGTAGGTCCCACTCAAAGAGGCGACCTTGGCGTGGTGAGTGGGCTTATGCCTTTTGATCAAAATGTACACTAATGCCTCTTGTACAGCATGTAGTATGGAGGGTTGTACACTTCAATATAGCGCTGAGAAGTGAGTTTAATTAGATCAAAGCATAGCATTGTGGATGTGCGATCCAGTTCTGTTTTTCTTCCCCTGATATGATACTCTTCGTTCTTTGACGTAGTTGAGCAGCTTCTTGCAGTGACTGGTGTAGATCCAGTTGTCTCATCCCTCGAACTTCAGAGAAGTTGGCGTCATCAGCAGCACCTGGAATGGCCCAAGATATTTCGGCTCTAGTCCCGTCCTCGAATGTTTCTTTACCACGACCCAATCACCTGGTTGACTAGAATGAACATTGGTTATTGAGTCTGGGTCCGGGAGAGACTCCTGAACCCGGTGATGGACATTAGGTGATAACCCGTGGGGCTGCCTAGGGGCACCCCTGATGGAATAAAAGGCTACAGCGGAACATTCAGGCCATGGATCGGCCATGATTTTTTTGCCAAAAATCTGACCCAAGTACCGTCAAAGAAAAGGCAGTCGTGATGGTTCTTGATGTGATTCCCTACTAGGTTAAAAAATTGATTGACAGTTGAGAGGTTAGAATGGTTAGTAAAAAGTTTAAAGATTGTTGTTTTCTGCACCACTTCCCCCCATTCTCATCGTCCTTAAAACCAGAACGAAGAGAAGCTGGATTCAACATGGTGCATCATCTCAAGGTTAGATAGGGAGATTAGATAGATAGATAGGGAGATTAGATAGATAGATAGGGAGATTAGATAGATAGATAGGGAGATTAGATAGATAGGGAGATTAGATAGATAGGGAGATTAGATAGATAGGGAGATTAGATAGATAGGGAGATTAGATAGATAGGGAGATTAGATAGATAGGGAGATTAGATAGATAGATAGGGAGATTAGATATATAGATAGATAGATAGATAGATAGATAGATAGATAGATAGATAGATAGATAGACGACCCTGTCAGTAGTGGAGGTGGAAGTGACCGTTGGGGACTCACTTACCTCGGGTACTGGTTGTGTTTCAGCAGGCCCGGGTTTAGTGGATCTGTCCTGTTTCTACAAAGTTAGCCCAGATAGAGCCTCCTCTGCTTCCCTAACCTCAGTTTTTCCCTCAGGCCAGGTGTACTTCACTCGGTTCTTCCGGATTGAAACCGCATTCTGACTTATGCAGCCACCATTGCGCTACTTCCAACGTTTTTGTCGACGGGAGCCTGGGCCTGTTCCCATCTCCATACATCAAAAATACATTCCAGAGGGATACTCCAATTATTTCCCTTGGACCACCTACTCCGTTCTTTAAGGGGCTCTGTGGCCTTCACCCCATAACTAGATCTCATGTACTGAGCAGCCGTCTGACCCACGAGGGGACTATTTTTTCCCCTCTGAACATGGATCTGCCACAACCCATCCTTGGTTAACCAAGCCTTACCAGTGTTGCCTGCGTCCAGGGACACGCTTTTTACCGTACACGGAGGGTACCGCCCGGCTCCTTCTTATGGTACGTCTGTCCGACCCCGACTTTTACACAGCTATGTCGGACAGCTAGAAATATTGTGCACTGAGAGCAGCCTATTGCTATTCTCAATGCTATTTCCACTCCCACAGGGCCTTTAGGCCAGAGCTCCTTTTTCTGGATTTCCAGTATGTCTCCTAAAGGGCTATACACACAGCTGAGCTACGTCTGTGTTTGGCCAGCTAAGACTACCTAATAAATGAGACCCGCTTTTCTCCAGCTCAATGTGGCTCCCCCAGTCAATCTCCTGCTGATAAAGTAAAAAGAAATACGGGGTTAACCTCTGGTTGTTAAAGAGAGAAGAGTCCTGGAGTGGAGAACTGTCACTTGGAAAAGAGAAATAGAAGAAAAAAGTATGCTAAGATCAAATATAGAACTGCAGAAAAAGGTAAATATAAATTAATCAAAGAAATACCCAAACAAAAATAGACAAAAATGACTGAAAGAAACCCTGAAAAAGATACCAAAATATGAAAAAAGAAAAAAACTGAAAAAAAAACTTGTTTAAAACTGTCACAAGTTGGAGGTCCCAAGAGAGACCACCGCGTCGTCAAGCAATAAACGGAAATCAGGTACAGACACATAAGAGTTTATTGCACAAACAAAAACCAGGGAAGGCAGCACAGACAAAACATGAGCTCTATGTACCGTCAGCACAGTGGGAGAAAACCCCCACTGCGCCACTGTCTAGTAAAACTCCAGAGGGGCGTGACTAAGCAACTCCTGGTTTTCACTAGGGCCTCAGAAGGTAAGGTTAGGCTTTGCCGCAGGAAGTTGCCAGGGTCCACTCTGGAGCGTGAACTAGACAGTGACAGCAGGAGCGAATAGACAACAGGTACCAGAAGGTACCGACGGCACATAGGCATACATAACATACAGGCAAATACAAAACAGGGCAACTAATAATACAAGCAGGAGTTCACGCAAGGGAGCAGGAGTGGCAATGAGCAGAGAAGGACTTGCTCCACCAGTAGTAAACTGCATGGCCTTGTCATGCCACTCTGCTGCAAAGGCTTGCTGAACACAGACATCAGAATAAACACAAAGTAACTAAAACATAACTGGCAGAACAGATAACAGAAAGACAGGAAAGAGGACATCAAAGAAGACGGGAAAGGACGTAAATGAACAAGTAGGGAAACCCACAGAGCACAGGCAGGCAGACAGACAGACACGGATCCCATGGGTCAGCAGCATGGGAGAGAGAGTACAAACCAGGAGCAGGACAAGACAACACACACCAGGAGAGCTGACACAGAACTGAGGAAACCTCAGCCTTATATACAGGTTCCATGGGTGCAGCAGAGAGACCACACCCATGGAGCAGACAGAGGATTAACTCCTAATAGGCACACAGGGGAGTTAACCCATAAAGAACCACAAATTACACAGGAACGGAACTTTAGCGAGGAGCGCCGAACAAGCAATGATGGAAGGTCACAGCCAGAGATAGTGGCTGTGACAACAACAATAAAAACCTTAAAAAAAATGGATTAGTAAAAGAAAACCAGTAATTGAAATGCTAATTTGCCCAGCCCCAAACCAACTTGAGATTCATTTTACCAAAGAAGCAGGATTTAACATTACAAGGTCCCCAAAACCAGTTTCCAGGGGAAGGGAAAAGTCAATTTAAATTAGGTCTTAGAGTTCCTCCATTTTTTTTTTTTTAATACAAACAGTAAAATGATTTACAAAGACCTCAATAACATCTCTTAATTTCCCCTTCTCTGGCACACAAAATTAGAAACTCTGCTGAATTCCAGGAACCAATCTCTTTCCTCTCTGAGCTTCACATTTTCACATTTTAACTGTTCATATTGGGATTTAAAATCTGCTTCATGGATCAATGACCTTGGCTGTTCCTGGCCTTTTGCAAAGAACCATGTCTGGGACCATTACCCCACCTTGCTGAATAAACCACTTTACTTCTAGGTGTGGTTCTGGGGTACTTAACATACCTGTGTCTGTTGCCATTAGAGATGTCAAAATATCGTGCAATGTGTCCAAATTCCCTGCATGCAAAACAATGATAGCTTGTCTCCCTGCACACTACCTTCTCTGGGCACATGATGATCTGCCTTGCTGCACAACATTAACCATCCTAGCATGACTAGATCGCACACTACCATCTATATTGAGTCCACTTACCATGGAATCTTCTGGCATTGTGTTAACACTTCAAACTCCAGGGTCAGTCAAATTGTCCATCTCCATCCCGAGTCGGTTCCACTATCTGAACCACAGTCCTCAGACTTCTCCATACTTACAGCCCATACATTCCCTCTAACCCCGGACACATTACTCTCTAACGGTTGTTTCAATGACTCTGGCTGCGCTAAGCACTGAGAATGTTCAATTTCTGTCCTCCTGCAGAGAGCAGACAATTCCCTAACAGCACCCTGTGCGTGCGTCAGGCTTTCAGACAACCATTCATTCCCCTTGCACAGCTTAGTATTACAGTACATTCATAATTAGTGTTAGCTTCAGCTGCCTGCTGGACAAAAGTTCTCAATTTACCAATTTCTACTTTTAAATCCACTTCTCCATCCAAACTCAGCTTCAGCCTACAAGACTCCTGATATTTATCCGCTATCCACCCAGCAGAAAAAATCAGAGCATACTTGCCTTTCCTTTTGCGCCATTTTCTGGTACCGATCAGGTTTTCTACACAATTCTGAGCCTGCAGCCATGGATCAGTAGATCCCTGCATAGCTTTATGAATGGCCACTGTGTCCTTCAACTTTGCAACTTCTTTAAAAATGCTTTCCATTGTACAGGAATACAAACACCACAATGGTTGCTACAAAAAAAAAAGACACTGGTACCGATCTCTAGGAGTTCTCCCAATACTTTTGGCACAGAACTACAAGCACCTCCTTTCTACACTGTAGTACCCGTATTAACTATGCAAAACAATTCTACAATTCAGTGTAACAGCCACAGATATACAAACATTAAGCAGAATCATCAACTATAGGACAATTTCACCGCTAAACTGCCACTAATGTTCACACAATGATTCCTGTATCAGACTGGTCACTGAGCTATACCATAATTGAACACTCAACCGATATCCAGCACAAAACTTACCAAAACAAAATCAAACTGTATATAGAAAGGTTACAGAAAGGTTACAAAAAGGCAAAATAACTATTCTGGACAAAACTGACATTTGAGGCAAAAACAAACAAATCGCTTTCCATAGACACCAAAACTAAAAGCTAAAAGTGAACCAGCTCAAACTAAAATGAATTACTTGTTAAAACCTGCAGCACCAAACTAACCAAGATGTCTGCCAAAGCAACATGGTCTTCACACAGAGGAAATCAAAGATGGCCGACAAAACCACATGGTCTTCACACAAAGGAAATCAAAGATGGCCGACAAAACCACATGGTCTTCACACAAAGGAAATCAAAGATGGCTGACAAAACCACATGGCTTGACACACAAAGGTGAAGAAAAGATGGTGTCTACAAAATCCAGCAATAGAAAAACCAAATTAGACAAAACTGTTTCTCTATTCCCTGTGCCCCACCCCTGAAACCAGAGCAAACCTCCACTCTGGGGGTGATTTACAGGCTAACAGTATATAAATTCTCTCTAAATGCTGTCTCTAATGTGCAAACACTAAAACAAATTGCTGCCTCTACAAACCAAAATCGCAGTAACATAAAAGTTAAGAAGTTACAACAAAAAAAAACACAATACTCTGTACTGGTCAGCACACACATCACAATCCCACCATACAATCTCTGTACAATCAACTCAGATCCACCAGAAACTACACAACAGAAAAGCACTTACCTCGTCCTTACACAAAGAGCAAAAATGTTCTTTTACCAAGCAGAAATTTCCTAGGATGCAGCAGACAAAATTACAGTTTACTTTCTTTCCCCTTTTACCTGCTGTGCAGAGGAAAAAAAATGTTGATTCCTTGTTGTACCTAGCTCGCCATTTGTAGTAGAAATTCGCTTGCATCAGACTTTGTGTAAGGAAAGGTAAACCTCTTCAAGACTCAGACAAAGGTGTTTTCATGTTGAGTTTCTGCTGAGCACTCCCTACTGCTCCTGCCCAGTCTCTTCACTTTTATTTCTTAGTCACAAAAGGATGTAACAATAGAAAGGGGCAGGCCCGTCACCCGACCACTTCCTTCATGCAACAAACATACAGGAAGTGATGAAATACAGGAAGTGATGATACAGGAAGATGAGAAACCACCATCACTTAACCTGACTCAGACCTTTTACTGGGATAACCCCGCCCTCCATGGCACATGGCCGCCCAGTAATATTACAGATAGGCAGATACAATCCACCGCCTTGACCAACAAGAATACATTTCAGAACTAGAAGGTACACATTTGCACACTTCCTGAGTGTGTCGGTGGGTGGAGCTCAAACATGCTCACAATCCATCACCACACCCAGAACACGTGCAAATGCTTCCAAATGAATCAGCCTTTTACTTAAACAGATATGGCCCTAATCGGACAACATCCATTTAATCCAGTACAAATCCACTACTGATCCAAAGTGAACCTCTGTTAGACATGGTTCAGAAAGGGGGATCAGTCCCTGAGGAAGGTCTTTTAAAACAGGGTCGACCAAGAAAGATGATATAGAATTCACATGGACACCAGTCCCACCAACCAATGTTTTGCAGCATGTTGGGGCCCTGATGGTTCAGTGAGACTGGCATCAGTGTGCTATACCCCACCGTTGCTGATGAGGACCCGCTGGTAGCTTTCACTGAGAACATTGCTCTCAGAGCCAGCAGCCATTAGATCTCCCTCAAACCAATGGTGGCGGCTTTCACATGGGGGAGTAGGAACCAGAGTGCTGATTTATAGAATTTCCCTTGTAATGTCCGATGCGATCACGCTCTTTTATAACCGTAATCCGGTCAGACATTACACAGGGAGGCATATACAAAATAAACCTACATAACATTCCTAAGCTAAAAAGAAAGTCCACTATAGTCATCCTATGCTAGTAAAATTTCCACGACACCAATCATTTATGTTTGATCAACCATGGTAAACCCAGTACCAGAGAAGCATGCAAACCTTTCAGAACAAAACAAGAAATGGACTCAACATGAGAATCACCTACCCTCAAATAAATATTCCGCACAATATGAGTTAGATACTTTTGCAAGAGAGGAACGGAATCAATAGCAAATACTGATATCCCTTTGCTTAATGTGCTTGTTATAAAACCATGACTCTGAAGAAATTGATAATCAACAAGGTTAACCCATGCACCACTGTCCACAAATACTTCTAACTCAATATTTTCAGAGTCTAGTGCCACCGTGGCAGGCAGGAGAAATCGGGCACTGCAGGTAGAATACAAATATACCTTTTCTAACTCCCCATTCTTGCTACCAAGGGTAATGGAATTCGTTTTATTGGAAAGAACCACTTTTTCTTTTTCATCTCCACTTTGAGGCTTCCTAAAAGGACACACATTAATGAAATGTCCTTCTTTACCACAGAAGAAACAGAATCTTCTCTGACCTCTAGAGTTCCTATTACCAGGGCAACAAGAGACCTGACCTAACTGCATAGGTTCATCCCCAGGCACTGGTTCAAGTGTCACTGAGCCCCGAGGGACAGGAGGAACAGTTTCCCCACATGATAGTGCATCCTGGTAGAGGGGAATCTTGCATCTCTAACTCAGGCGTCTATCAATCCGTACGGCTAGGGACATGGCCTCCTCCAAAGAATCAGGGTTTTCATGAAATGCAAGGGCGTCTTTTAGTCTCTCAGACAGCCCCTGACAGAACTGACTACGGAGAGCTAGGTCATTCCACTCCGAGTCAGTTTCCCATCTTCTAAATTCAGCACAATATGACTCAGCAGAACGTTCTCCATGACTTAAGCTATGCAGCTTAGATTCTGCTAGAGAGACCCTGTCTGGATCATCATAAATCAGGCCCAGGGCTTTGAAAAATTCATCCATCAATCCGAGGGATTGAGAACTGATCAGCAGAGAAAAGGCCCAAGACTGAGCATAACCTTTTAGCAGAGAAATGATAATCCCCACGCTTTGATTTTTGTCTCCAGATGAGATCAGACGTGAACGAAAATACAATCTACAAGATTCCCTGAACCAAACAAAGTTATCACTTCCCCCAAAAAACCTATCTGGGAGAGCGACCTTAGGTTCAAGGCTGGCCTGGTTCCCACCAGCGGAGCCAGACGCCAGGAATCTCTGACGCAGTACAACAGAATTACGGAGGTCAGCTACCTCCCAAGATAATTCCTGCATGCGATCCACCAGTGCATCAACAACTTCCATTTTGCACAGAGCAAGGGAAAAAAAATGACGGTATGGGCAGTTTATAATGTCACGGTAGGTGAGGGAAGGGAAACAAACCAAATACAACAAAAGCAATAAAACACCAGGCTAGGTCACCACCTGACAATCCCTAAGCCTTTCCCTGACTGCTGACAACATAAGCAAATCCTTAGGGTGGAAGTGCTCATGCGCTGGAACCTAAGCCTAGCTGAAACTGAAACAAACCTCAGCTAGGGAGCTGGAGATAAGATAACCTGTTCCTAGCGCAAGGTGCAGGAACCAGTGTCTTCCTGAGGCCTAGCCAGAACGCACAACAAAAAGGGAAGGAGTAAGACTTAGCTTAAGACGGACGGGAGCAGGAGATCCACCAAACACCAGCTGAGAACTCCAGAAGCAAATATAAATTGCAAGGGCTATAGTGAGAGGCGGGTATAAATAGCACCACAAAATAGCTAATGAGCAGAACCTGTGGGGAGGTGGGATTCTGCCCAAGACCACAACAAAGAGAAACAGAACAATCTGTCAGATAGACTCACGTGTAGCAAGTCTGTCAGATCTTCTCAGGCCTCCAACAGAGCAGGGTGTGATAGCTACTTATTTCATAATGTCTGGACCCATGGAAGGTCCTCTTTAAGTGTGAATTAGGCCTAAAGAAGTTTAGCATAGTAGTATCTTACCATTAACTTTTGGCACAAACTGACACAAATACATGAAGATTAGACCATCACTTAAAAACATCTTTTATTAAAATGATTCAACTTAAAAAAAAACATTCAAACTGGCAATGAACATATTTAGGAATATACGTACACAGATTCTATTATTGTAATATAGAACAGGACATGTTAAAAACAACATACAAAAAAATTTAAATATAACATTTTAGAAAGTAGAGGCTCTTATGCTAGCATAGATTAAACATTACATACATTGTTATGGTTGGTTAAAAAAAAAAAAAAAGACCATATGGACATCAAATTCTATGTGATATGACATTTACAATCTACAAAATTGAAACTATATATACTGTATATATACAAACTTACATGTGTATATATACAAAATATATACAAGTTTACAAACATTTTGTAAGATAATGATTGTCATTTAAAGAGTCAATTAGATGTCACAAAACTCTTGATATAACTATTGTTATAGCTACACATCAAAGGTTTTGATCAGTAGGGGTCTGAGTGCTGATGTCTACGATAGGAATACCCCTTGAAATATTCCTAAGAATGTAGAGTTCAATAAATAAAATGTTGGGTAATGACTGGAGAACCCTAACTTTATAAGTGATCAATGTTGATAAAAACCCAAATTATTTAGTAAGGCACGTGGAATATATATATATACTGGTGAAACTCGAAAAATTTGAATATCGTGCAAAAGTCCATTTATTTCAGTAATGCAAATTAAAAGGAATTGCATTAATGCAGCTTAAAATTTGGATTTTGTGAAAAGGTTAAATATTCTAGGCTCAAAGTGTCACACTCTATTCAGCTAATTATTCCATACCCCCTGTAAATTGAGACTTTGGGGTTTCATAAGCTGTAAGCCATAATCATCCAAATTATAACAAATAAAGGCTTGAAATATCTCGCTTTGCATGTAATGAGTCTATCTCATATGTTAGTTTCACCTTTTAAGTTGCATTACTGAAATAAATGAACTTTGCACGATATTCCAATTTTTCAAGTTTCACACACACACACACATATATATATATATTGTGGTAAGGTGAACAGAAAAGTGTATGGTAAAGTCCTGGAAGGGGTGTATATCCCACCCAGCTTCCTCAACTGGGTGAGGTAAATAAAATCCAGAAGGTTAAAATGGTCTCCCCAGTCCACCCCATTCCGGGACAGGTTTTCCCCTAGCCTGAGGGATCCCAGCTGAAGCCAGCTGGGATCATCAAGGGGAAATAAAGCACAGTCCAGGCTGTCAGTCTGGGAAGAGTAATGCCTGGAGAAAGTCTGGGGAGCTGGCTCCCCTGCTGGCTAGAGAAGCTGAATTCTCTCTGTGACCTGTATTCAATAGGTGAGTTAGGAACTTCACTGTATTAGCCAGGGCCCAGACGGGCGTTTTTATTTTAGTTTGGTTTATGTTTTGTGGTGCTGGACCTTCACCTTACCCTGTGAATTATAACTGGGGTTGCCTGTATTGCCGGAGTGTGATAAATAAAGCAGCATTTGGACTTTAACCCTGTGGTCTGCAAGAGAATCTGTCATCGCCGCCCAACCTGAGAGTGTAACCCCTTACAATATATATATATATATATATATATATATATATATAAAAATAAAGAAATCGGACTGCACTCCAGTTGAATCTTCAGTGAAAAAAGGATTTATTCACCCATAGGTGGCACAAGCAACGTTTCGGCTCGCATAGTGAATTTCTGCTAACTAGGTTAAAAGTAATTAAAGGGTTTCTACCACTTCGTTTTCACATAATTAGCTTTCAGACACTAGCGATCCGCTAGTGTCTGCTCTACCAAACAATCCTAATATAATAGCTTTTTGTGCAGCAGTTTCGCAAAAAAACAAACTTATATTGATATGCTAATGAGCCTCTAGGTGCTATGGGGGCGTCATTAGCACCTAGAGGCTCGGTCTACCTTCACAAAATGCCGCCGCCCAGCGTTTCCCTCCAGCCCGCCCATCTCCTCTGGAATGCGATCCTCCCTGTGAGCCAGAGGACGAATTCTCGCGCATGCGCCGTGCGCGTCTGTATTCGGCGCATGCGCAGTGAATGTCTGACCGCTTTCTGCACAGACATCTCCACTGCGCCTGTTCCTCGGAGCACTATGACGTCATCGGCGCAGGCGCAGTGGAGATGTCTGAGCAGGCAGCAGTCAGACATTCACTGCGCATGCGCCGAATACAGACGCGCACGGTGCATGTGCGAGAATTAGTCCGCTGGCTCACAGGGAGGATCGCATTCCGGAGGAGATGGGCGGGCTGGAGGCATTTTGTGAAGGTAGACCGAGCCTCTAGGTGCTAATGACACCCCCATAGCACCTAGAGGCTCATTAGCATATCAATATTATATTAGGATTGTTTGGTAGAGCAGACACTAGCGGGTCGCTAGTGTCTGAAAGCTAATTATGTGAAAACTAAGTGGTAGAAACCCTTTAACTTTTTTTTAAACTTATTTAACCTTTTAACTTTTGCACGTAGTATCCAAATTTAAAACAAAAGTTAAATTTTATAAAAGCACAGAAACCTAGTTGCACACTTATGAAGTAAATAAGAATAAAAAAAATATATTCATTTTGCTGTAACTCATACACATGTAAAACGTCAAGATAAAACACACATATTGACTTGTGTATATTATGATCAGGTTGTCTAGCAAAGATTGAGCAGGTCACTAACATTTAAACAAAACTTTGAAACTATGTATGAGTTTAGGGGGATCAGCAGGTTTCCTGGTCTATCCACAATCTCTGCTTGTATCTCTAATTCTTCCTCAGAAGTTCTGTATTATTTATTTTTATTTTACGCACTCATATGACATATTCCGCAGAGCTTTACATACATTAGCATAAGGCTGTCCCCAATGTGGCTCACAATCAAAGTCCAATATCAGTATGCCTTGGAGTGTGGGAGGAAACCAGAGTACCCGGAGGAAACTCACACAAACACGGGGAGAACATACAAACTCCATGCTTGTCCTTGGTCGGATTTAAACCTAGGACCTCAGTGCTGCAAGGCACCAATGTTAACCACTGAGCCACCGTGCTGCCCCTGTCTGAAACACAGTCAATTTTCTGACCACCTGATTATTCTCTCTTCCATTAATTCCAATACTGTTGGTTGATCACCGTAAAAGAGAGATAAAAAACATAGTGAAGACTGCCAGGAAAATTGTAAAAGCTGGGCATTTTATTTACTAGTCACAAGAAGACTTAAAAAAGGATTTTCATAAAAACCATGCCTGACTGCAAAGCCCGATACAAGGTTTTATCCCCCGCACCCACCCTTTGGCTTCTGTAGCATACTCCGCACATGTCCATTATAGAGGTAAAATTCGCCCAAAAAAAACTAACCAAAAAAAATATTCATTTTGAGCCCTTCAGGGGTTGCATTGTACATATATGGTGCAAGCCGGAGTTAAAGATGGTACTCCCCTCAGGAACTGAGTGGGTATCATAGACGACGCGTACCTGCTGTTTTAGACAGCAGACACCCTGATGCAGAGTCCATGCTGTGGTCAATTGCGACCACGGCTTCTGCACTGCTGGGGATGGAACTGCTCCCTTGTGCCAAGTCAAAGGAAGCTGTTTGGCTTCTATAGTGTCCTTGGCCCTTCTGAAGACTCTGAGGCCTGCCATAGTGAAGGTCTTATGGACCTCTACGTTTGGCAGGGCTCGATAGGAACATTGTGAAACTTCCATAGGCTGCAATGTTAAATCATTGCAGTCTATGGAAGAAGCAATTAGACGATTGTGTGTTAAAGTTCCCTAGAAGGACTTAAAATAAAGTATATAAAAAAGTTTTACTAAATTTTTAATACAAAAATTCAAAACAGCCCCTTTCACTATATTCAAAATAAAAATTAATAAACAATTAAAAAAACAACAATATTAGCATCACTGCATCCCAAAACACCAGAACTATTACAGTATACAAATATTTATCCCATATGCTGATACCAATAAAAACAACAAATTGTCCAAAGGCTCCATTCTATAATATATATATATATATATATATATATATATATATATATAAATAAAGAAAGTCCGCAGCACTCCTTGAAGTAAAAAATGTGCAGTTTATTCACACATGTCAAAAAAATGACAACGTTTCAGTTCTCTCACAGAACCTTTCTCAAGTCAAGTGAACATAAAGTGCATACGTGCATGTTTAAATACATTTTCACATTGTGTCCAATTAATTCATTAACTAATACAACTGCCGTGCACTCCCCTCATAGGCTAAGCTACATTCCACATAATTGACTCCACATGTTCCCATAGGTGCCAGTAGATCTATGTATATATACTAATACATTCATTAGTGAGCATTTATTTTCGTAATAAGTGTATACAAGTGCATATAATAAAGTGCAAGGTGCGCTAAATCAACTAAAAACAACTTTTCTGATACCTTGCTGCGGATTTTTCACAGAGATATATCAGGAGAGGACGTCTAAGTTTGTGTGGAAGCACGCTATTCTTCCGCGTCTCCTCCTCCTCAGTGCGCATATGTCAGTCCTTCCCCCTCTGTGACGCAGTACATATCTACCTTACGTCTATACTGGGCGGAGACCCAGCGTAGTGACGCGCGATCATCCAGGTCAGCACCCAAGGCGCACGTCATTCATGCGCCAGCGTACTACACCAGACATCACCAGTCTACTCCACCATTTTACTTTCGGGCGCTCATCAGGGCAATATATTCCATCTCTATTCCTCCCTATAGTCTCCGTTACATACCCCCTTCAGCAAGTACAGATAAAAATCTAAATGACTATTCAGATAATACATGTATACAAACATATCACATTTTAACGTGGATACATCCCTGTAGCTTTAATTGGGTCCACCTCATACAGCTAACGGAACATACATCAGACTATAGATCTCATGGACAGATATCAGCTGACCATTCCTCCTGTCACCCTAAATTCGACATTTAACCCTTTGGGTTTTAGAGTATCCAGCCGGAATATCCATCTAAGCTCAGTTTTTTTCAAAATATTCAAGCGATCCCCACCTCTATCCAATGGTTTAACATGGTCTAAGATCATAAATCTCAGGTCACTTTCTTTATGATTTCCTTCTACAAAATGTTTTGACACAGGCAAATCCCTTCTTTTATTTCTAATAGACTGTCTATGGTTATTTAGCCTCTTCAGGAATTTAAAACTGAGGGTGTGGTTCGACTCTGGTTCCTCTGGAGCCATTACCACTCATGAGGTAAATGCTCCTGATGGGAGGTTGACTTTGAAACAATTTGGTTTGCATTTAAAAAGTGATTTTTTTTTCCTGTTGTAAATTCACATGCTATAGAGTGTTTTTCAGAGCCAGTCAAGCGGGATGTAGCCCTGTTAAGAGAAAGAAGTAAAACTAATGCATTTGTAAAACCTAATATCACGGTACAGGAAATGTCCGCTTTAGAGAGTTTGTCCAGGAACCCCGATCTCACCATCAGACCTGCGGACAAGGGTGGTGGGATCGTGGTTATGGACACCTCTCGATATATTAAAGAGATACAAAGGCAACTAGGAGAACCTGGAGTCTATGAACCGCTGGTCAGGGACCCCAGATTCGACATAGCCAGAAAAATAGATGCAGTTTTGAATACCGCGGTACAGGATGGCATTATTGATAAGCAGTTTAAGGAATTCTTGGTGGTGAAGTCTCCGGTTACTCCCACTATATATATACTACCTAAAGTACATAAAAGGTTGATTGACCCTCCTGGACGGCCAATAATTTCAGGTAGGAATTCGATTTTTTCGAATGTTAATGTTTTTTTGGATAAAATCTTGAGGGAATACGCTATGAGCGCTAAATCATATGTTAGGGACACCGGAGATTTCATCACCAAGATAGAAGGGACACGGGTCCCAAAGGGGGCGATTCTGGCATCGTTTGACATAGTGTCATTGTACACTTCTATTAACCATGCAAAGGGCTTGGCGGCTGTAGCAGAGATGCTGGAATTGTCGGAGTACTCTGCTCCAGTACGTCAGTTTGTGTTAACTTTGATGGAGCTGTCTCTGAGGAACAACTATTTTGAGTTCCAGGGACAGTTTTTCCTGCAGGCGATGGGCGCGGCAATGGGTTCCAGTGCCGCGCCCACGTATGCAAATATTTTTGTGTGGTCATTTGAGGAACGTCTTGTCTATGTATCTCCCCACTTCGACCAGGTGTTGACGTGGTGGAGATACATAGACGATATTTTCCTCATTTGGGGTGGCACCATGGAACAACTGATGGCCTTTCACGTATTTTTGAACTCTCTAGATGGAGAGATCCAATTTACGTTAACGGCATCGGTTGACCGGGTGCAGTATTTGGACACTCAAGTATATATTGAGGAGGACCAGATACATATGGATTTGAATATCAAACCTACTGACAAGAACACATTGTTGCATTTTACAAGTGGACATCCAAGAAGGATGGTAGATTCGCTACCGTTCAGTCAAATGCTCAGAGTAAGGAGAATAGTGGATAAGGATGAGAATATGGAAGTGGCATTGAATAATATGGAACAATCCTTCATAAATAGGGGTTACCCTAGAAGGCTAGTGAAGAAACATGCAGATAAAGCAAGAGAAATCTCTAGAGATGAGTTGCTAACCTCAAAAGTTAGACAGGCGAGTGATAGATTACCTTTTGTATCATCATACAGTGAGTTGAGCCCAAACATTGAAAAGATAGTGAGGCAACATTGGGGGCTGCTTAGTAGTGGCCACCCCAATATTGCAGCTTTTAAAAATCCGCCCATGATGGCCTAAAAAGAGCAGGTAATATCAGGGATAAGGTTGTGCATTCTAGATTGCCAGAAAGAGGTCAACGTAAACAAACATTTTTTTAAAACAAGGCGCACGGGCTCTTTCCCGTGTCTGGGATGTGTGAACTGTAAACTGATGGATAAAGGATCGGTGTTCACACATCCAGACACGGGCGAGATCTTTAACATAAGGCATTACCTCACCTGTGACTCGTCATGGGTGATATATGTACTGTGGTGCCCTTGCAAAAAACTCTATGTGGGTGAAACCACCTGTGATATGAAAACGAGGCTAAATAACCATAGACAGTCTATTAGAAATAAAAGAAGGGATTTGCCTGTGTCAAAACATTTTGTAGAAGGAAATCATAAAGAAAGTGACCTGAGATTTATGATCTTAGACCATGTTAAACCATTGGATAGAGGTGGGGATCGCTTGAATATTTTGAAAAAAACTGAGCTTAGATGGATATTCCGGCTGGATACTCTAAAACCCAAAGGGTTAAATGTCGAATTTAGGGTGACAGGAGGAATGGTCAGCTGATATCTGTCCATGAGATCTATAGTCTGATGTATGTTCCGTTAGCTGTATGAGGTGGACCCAATTAAAGCTACAGGGATGTATCCACGTTAAAATGTGATATGTTTGTATACATGTATTATCTGAATAGTCATTTAGATTTTTATCTGTACTTGCTGAAGGGGGTATGTAACGGAGACTATAGGGAGGAATAGAGATGGAATATATTGCCCTGATGAGCGCCCGAAAGTAAAATGGTGGAGTAGACTGGTGATGTCTGGTGTAGTACGCTGGCGCATGAATGACGTGCGCCTTGGGTGCTGACCTGGATGATCGCGCGTCACTACGCTGGGTCTCCGCCCAGTATAGACGTAAGGTAGATATGTACTGCGTCACAGAGGGGGAAGGACTGACACATGCGCACTGAGGAGGAGGAGACGCGGAAGAATAGCGTGCTTCCACACAAACTTAGACGTCCTCTCCTGATATATCTCTGTGAAAAATCCGCAGCAAGGTATCAGAAAAGTTGTTTTTAGTTGATTTAGCGCACCTTGCACTTTATTATATGCACTTGTATACACTTATTACGAAAATAAATGCTCACTAATGAATGTATTAGTATATATACATAGATCTACTGGCACCTATGGGAACATGTGGAGTCAATTATGTGGAATGTAGCTTAGCCTATGAGGGGAGTGCACGGCAGTTGTATTAGTTAATGAATTAATTGGACACAATGTGAAAATGTATTTAAACATGCACGTATGCACTTTATGTTCACTTGACTTGAGAAAGGTTCTGTGAGAGAACTGAAACGTTGTCATTTTTTTGACATGTGTGAATAAACTGCACATTTTTTACTTCAAGGAGTGCTGCGGACTTTCTTTATTTGTTCATCCGTCCTGTATCGAGGGACCACCGCGGGCACCGCATAATTGAGAAAAAGGAGTGCTGCCTGACCTTTGTTATGGATATATATATATATATATATATCTCTAATAGCTTGAAAAGCTATGAAGACCCTGTTTCTGACCAATTTACTAAAACATAACTTTTATTAGATATCAAAGATTAAATAAAAATCACAATGCCTTTTAGTGTTTTTATTTCATTAGTTGCAGTAGTAATAAAAGGGTCTAGATGGCACCACTGCTAGTTAAGGCTACTTTCACACCTGCGCTAGGTGCGTATCCGACTGGTATCTGCACATACGTATCTGCACCTATAAATGCGAAAGATGGTATCCGTTCAGTGCGGATCCGTCTGCATAACAACTTTTTCAGATCTGAGTTTTCAAGATCGTGAAAACTCAGATCCGACAGTATATTCTAACACAGAAGCATTCCCATGGTGATGGGGACGCTTCAAGTTAGAATATACTAAGAACTGTGTACATAACTGCCCCCTGCTGCCTGGCAGCACCGGATCTCTTACAGGGGGCTGTGATCCGCACAATTAACCACTAAGGTGCCGCACCTGAGGGGTTAATTGTGCGGATCTCAGCCCCCTGATCAGGTGGCACGGTTGGAGATTTGGGTGGAATGGGGGAGCCGGATTTGACCTGGGAAAGTTCCTGTTGTAGGAGTGTATTAGGGTATCCTCTCTCATGAAATTTTTGTGCCATTTCATTCAGGCGCCTTTCCCAGGTCCAATCCGGCTCCCCATTCCACCCAAATCTCCAACCGTGCCACGTGTACCTTTGGTATTGACTTATCATCCATTTGCACCTAAAATTCAGTCAATAGTCAAAAAACATTGGCCCATTTTACATCAATCATATCCAACCGTTTCTGAATTCCAACATCCCGTTCGTATGTGCTACAAGAGACCGGCCAATTTAAAAGATAAACTAGTACGTGCGGATATAGGTCCACTTACACCGAGACTAAGACAAACCACCCTAGCCCCCCAAAAAACAGGTACATATCCCTGCCTTAGTTGTGCCCAATGCACTAATGTAATAAGAGGCAACAGAATCATACACCCACACTCTGGCAAGGTGTACCATTCTAGGGACTTTTTTACTTCCAGCTCTTCGTATGTTGTCTATCTCATTAAGTGTCCATGTGGACTAGCCTATGTGGGTGATACCACCCAGAATGTCCGGGACCATATTTCAAAACATAAATCTGTTCGATGCCATAAAATTGGATGCCATAAAATTGAACTTCCAATTCCGTATCATTTCATTTCTGCGAAACCAATTGCAATATCAAGTTCTGGAACATGTACCATTGGCAAGGAGAGGAAGGAATCGGATTGCGCGCTTGAAACAACGCAAATCCTTTTGGATTTTCGGACTAAATACGTTGTCGCCACAAGGGCTGAACAGGGACTTTGATTTTTGTGTTCTATAAATTTGACCCTTATTTCTTTTTCTTTCCTCCTCAAATGGAAAAAAAATGTTTCTCTTTCTTCCCAATTAATGACTCTCTGTATATTTTATAGGTATAGACCTTGGTTGGTTTACTGTGGTTATTGTGGATCTACTGTTAAGTTCTTTATTAATACGTGTTCATAATTAATAACGTTATACGTAGTTCTAACTAAGTGATATTCAATAATATACATTTTTTCTCTTCTCCTTTACTTTTTTCAGACAAAATTATCCCCACAGCACATCTTCAGGTGGTATGTGTTCTCACATAGATATAGAATCCTCAAGTGTCTATCTATTTGTTCTTACATATCCTAATAGTTTTGCATAGATATATCCATATTCACTCAGATTTTTCATATACTGCCCTACAATGCCCATAATAATTTTTATGTTTATTTCTTGCTTTAAATAGCGCCTTATTATCAGATATTAATCCCCCTTGCTTATTTTCTATGTTGCGCATCAATTTTCACATTTTCTGACATTTCTTTGCTGTTGCCCTTATTATAAGTACTAGCTCCGTTCGCCCATGCCCTTAATCGCCTCATCCGCGATGACGTCCCATGCCCTTATTCGCACTGCCGCGATGACGTCAGGGGGACGGCGCTCCACGCCGAGCGACGCTTTATTAGTATTTCACATGCTGCAGCCCAGACAGCACTAGCCATCCACCGCACCAGATGTATCCAATATACAGGTATGCTACCATTGTTTGATCTATCTTCTACTGAGGACCTTTTTTCTTTAATTTCTCTAATAGACAATAGCTCAGTGACTTACAATCTGGTCCATCCGTATACCCCCTGGTACTCCTGGGCACTAATGATACAACACTAACAGGTTTATATTCCTTTAGATGTCTATCAGCATGTGAATATCAATATATGAATATCAATATATCTATATACCCCCTGGCACTCTTGGGTTTTAATGATATAACAATAATAGGTCTATTAGTATGTGAATATCAATATATCTATGCACATACACATAGAGATAGTGTTCCGCTAAGCAGGGGTCGAGTCGAGGGGGAACGCGTGGGAACGGCGTTCCTGCACTTTTTTCATTGCAGGAACGCCATTCCCTTTCAGGGCAAAAGGAACAGGAGGAAGCGGTGAAGGCTTTGTACTCACCGCCACCTTCCTGGTCCTCGGCTGTCGGCTGTGAGGGCTGCGCACAGGAGCCGAGTGAGTCGCTCTGTGACGTCACTCCGTGCGCAGCCTACAGCAGTAGAAGAGGAGCGTCTGCGACTGCGTCCAGGAGCAGGAGAGGTAAGTGTAAGTGTTTTTTTTCCTTCATATTTTATACTATAGGCTGAATGGAGAGGCACTGACTGGAGGCTGGTGGAGGGGGCACTCGGGGCTGGTGGATGGGGCAGCACTAGGCGCTAGTGAATAGGGCCCTGGGGGCTGGTAAGAGGCACTGGGCGGCTAATGGAGAGGATCTGGGGGCTGATATAGAGGACTGGGGGCAGATTAGAGGCACTGGGGGCAGATTAGAGACACTAGGGGCAGATTAGAGGCACTGGGGGCAGATTAGAGGCACTGGGGGCTGATTAGAGGCACTAGGGGCAGATTAGAGGCACTGGGGGTGATGAGATCTGCTGGGGGCTGATATAGAGGCACTGGGGGGCTGATGAGAGGTACTGGGGACTGATGAGTGAGAGGCACTGGGGGCTGATGAGATCTGCTGGGGGCTGATATAGAGGCACTGGGGGGCTGATGAGAGGCACTGGGGACTGATGAGAGGCACCGGGGGCTAATATGGAGGCACTGGGGGCTGATGAGATCTGCTGGGGGCTGATATAGAGGCACTGGGGGGCTGATGAGAGGTACTGGGGGGCTGATGAGAGGTACTGGGGGGCTGATGAGAGGTACTGGGGGGCTGATGAGAGGTACTAGGGGGCTGATGAGGGGTACTGGGGGCTGATGAGAGGCACTGGGGGCTGATGAGAGGCACTGGGAGGCTGATATGAGGCACTGGGTACTAATGTAGAGGCACTAGGGGCTAATGTAGAGGCACTGGGGGGCTGATGGAGAGGCACTGGGGGCTGATGGAAAAGCACTGGGGGGCTGATGGAGAGGCACTGGGGGCTGCTATGAGGCATGGGGCTCTTATTTGAGGTCTGATTGGGGGTCATTCATATTGGGTTCTGATCTTAGGTCTTATTGGGGTCTTATTAACATTGGGGGTCTGATTGGTGGTCTGACCTGAGGTGTAATGAAAAATATTTTTTTCTTATTGTGCGGTGCCCGCTTCCAGCCCTGAGCCCAGTTGCCTAGAGCACTGATCCAGAGCAGCTTGGAGAAAAAAGGCCTCACAGTCCCACACTCCTTCTGCTCGGCTAAGCCTGCCAGCACCCCTGAGGCTAAGCCAGCCAGCACCCCTGAAGCAAAACCAGCCAGCACCCCTGAGTCTTCAGAACTGTAAGTAAATTATATATAAGGGGAGTTTTTGTTTTGTTTTGATCACAATGTGTACATTTGGCTCAGTCCGCAGCGACACAAATTACAGCATGCTAGATTTTCTGTGTTTTTTTTTTTTTTTTCCCCGCTACACGTAGCTTTCAAAAGCCCATTCACATGTATTGTATTTTAAAGGGGTTTTCCCATCTCAGACAATGGGGGCATATCGCTAGGATATGCCCCCATTGTCTGATAGGTGCGGGTCCCTATATATATTTGTTTATTTCATGTTAATTTTGCAGTTGTTTGTGTAAACTGGCACTTTACAATAAATGTTGAACTGAATTTTCAGCAAAATATATATATTTTTTTTGGAGGGGGGGGGGGGGGGTTTTGCAGTGGATCTTGGGTGAGTTCCCACACTTTTTTTTCCCAGGACTTGACCCCTGCCCCTAAGACTAACCTATATTAATATAGAGATATGAATTATTTTTACAGGCTTCAACTGCGCACAGGTTTCAATAGTATACCAAGAATCCTCTGACCTTTGCGTTACTCTGCAACCCATTTTTAATGGTTTTTCTATGATGTTTTTCTATGATGTTCACTCATAACTGTACATTTATGCATCCTTGTATTGTCTCTATCTCTACAACGTATTTTTGTCATTTATTTACTATGCTATATCACCCCAAAAATTTTGGGGATTTGATTACATTAATACAGTATAATGTTAATTTCTATAAATCCAGGTTTTGATACAACTCTATATAATTATACTGATGTATGTATTACAATTATTGTATTATTTTAGGCCGTGAACAAGGTCTCGGGATGAGACCGAAACGTTGGCCTTAGCCTATTTTTTCTGGATGGATAAATAAATAAATAAAAACAACTATTTACTCAATTCGAGTGCCGCGGTCTTATATATTATATATTGATTGATATACCGCTGAGCACCGGAACTTAACTACGGAGTGCCGTCCAAACAACCTTTAAACTGGCTGCCATGGTAACCGATCGGAGCCCCAGCGATTAAACTGGGACTCCGATCGGAAATGCCGCTCCGCTGCCACCAATGATGGGGGGGAGGGGGGTTGTTAGCCTGTGGCCACTGCCACCAATGCTTTTAATACTGGGGAGGGAGGGGGGGGCGCACTGGCCACCAATGCTTTTAATACTGGGGAGGGAAGGAGGGGGGGGGCCGCACTGGCCACCAATGCTTTTGATACTGGGGAGGGAGGGAGGGGGGGCCCGCACTGGCCACCAATGCTTTTAATACTGGGGAAGGAGGGGGGGTCTGGCCCCTGCTGCCTGGCAGCACCCGATCAGGGGGCTGAGATCCGCACAATTAACCCCTCAGGTGCGGTACCTGAGGGGTTAATTGTGCGGATCACAGCCCCCTGTAAGAGATCGGGTGCTGCCAGGCAGCAGGGGGAAGTTATGTACACAGTTCTTAGTATATTCTAACTTGAAGCGTCCCCATCACTATGGGAACGCCTCTGTGTTAGAATATACTGTCGGATCTGAGTTTTCACGATCTAACTCAAATCCGATGGTATATTCTAACATAGAGGCGTTCCAATGGTGATGGGGACGCTTCAAGTTAAAATATACCATCGGATTGGAGAAAACTCCGATCCGATGGTATATTAATACAGACATCCCAACCTGCAAAAACTCATTTCAGGGAGGTGCACTTCTCATTTCAGGGAGGTTTTCTTTTTTTTTTCTTTCACAAACTTTTTATTATATTTTCCAAACACATATATAACATTATATAATGTATGACCAAAATGAAACAAGAACAGTAACATCTCAAGGTTTAGATTACACCGCACCAGGTCTGGCCATGTGTTATAACAATCTACAAAATCCAGTTACGACACAGGAAGAAATAGCTTTTCTAATTTTTGCAAACTTTCATTGTACTGTGTAGTAGCTTGTTTGGGAGATTTCAGCATTTTGCTGGAAGTCTCAACCTCGTAGCAGTCTGTGTCAATAAATTTGTTAATTTTGCAAGGCATCAGATTCACAAGAGTTTTGTGAGACAGCTGACTTCTGAATTCCGTCTTAATGTGACGCACAATGCTGAGTGCCCTTTCCACATCACAATTAGAATTTGGCAGCACCAAAAGCAACTTCATCAGCTGGCAGAGCTCTTTAAACCTCAACTGCCCTGTGCTCACAGATTTTACTTTGGATAGCTTCCCCCAGAATTCATCTACTGGTAAACTTTTGTAGTTTGGCACCAGTCCCTCAAGATTTGTTGAGATATAATCCAGGACTTCCAAGTGGAGCTGTTCTCTGGCATCTGCCTTGATCACATTTGGAAATCTCTCTGCCAAAATCTAAATTTGCTCTGGTTTCACCTCATCTTGGTTTTCCATATTAACCACTGACAGATTCTTCAAGACTTGGTCTCCCATTGGGAACTTCTTCAAGATTTTTTTAATGCTCCTGGCATAGAATGCTCTGACATCTTTAAAGAACTGCTTTGTCTTGTAAGGGGGCATCTCTTGTCCTTCCTCACTTAGCAACTGCATCCTGGCCAGGTACCCAACAAATAGCTCTTTATCGGAAGGTAAATCTCAGTGTTGCTTACATCTATTTCCCGAATGTTGTTTTCTCTCAATACCTTCGACTTAATAAATATGCTTGCCATGTCATGCAGGAGCTCTTGTACGCTCTGATTCAACTTGAAGAGGATATGTGCCTTATTTTGAAATATCTAATTTAATTTGTCAAAGCACTGTGTGACATTATGTATATAGTTTCATTTGGGGATCTTTCAGCCTTTTCAGAATACTAGATGACTTCAGATTCTCACTTTTTGATTCAAAATATGATAGAAAAGCTGCCCATTGGTGGAGCAGATGGTCCAAACCTTTTCCTAAAGAAAGCCAGCGTGTAGGACAATGCTTTTGTACTCTCTGCTGGGCAACATTGCAGAACTCTTGAAACTGTTTTAAGTCTTCTCTTCTCTTAGAACTTTTCTCAAAATAGTAATAGATGTCAATGAGCAGTTCTTCAGGTGACATTGAAAGCTCCTTAGCCGCAGTTTTGGCACAAATGTTGACCAGGTGACTTGGACAGCCAACACTGTAAATATGAGGGGCCTGTGCTTTCACTCTTGACAATACAGAGTTGTTTTTGCCAATCATAACATTGCAATCACTGCTAAATCCTACACAATTAGACCATTCAAGGCCTTTGTCATGTATGGATGATGCAATGGAGTTGAATATATTTGCAGCTGTGGCATCATTGCACACTGGCATGTCTACAAATCCAACTGTTACCTTATCCTGTGTTTCATTGTAGTACCTGACTAAAATGGCACATTCCTTCTCACACATGATATCATTGCTTTCGTCAACCAAAATACTATATGGTCTTTTTTCTATCCTAATGAACTTGTACAGTTCCTCTGAACATTCAGGTTCCAGTGCCATGTTCACGATAGCTGCTGTCTTTGTTGATGAACAGGCATAGTTTTTTGCTATTTCTGAATCAGAAAACATTTTCCTGAATAGCTTGCCTGTGTGCTTACACACCTGGAATGGCAGGTTATGCTCAACAACAAAAGATGTAAAGTATACCTCAGCTCTAGTGACCTTCTCTGTCAGACTTTGGTTTTCTGCTGAAAAGAACTGTGAAATACTTGAGCAGCCTTCCCTGTGCTTAGCCTTCCTAATATGCTGAAGTCCCTAAAAGAAATAAAAGCATAAGGTGTACCCTTTTTATATTGTGTTATGTAATGGACTTTTTGGGGGTATTGAATTTTGTCGCAGTTTCACGGACGCACACAATTTTTAACCTGTGCATGTTGGGTATCTATTTACTCATTATAACCTCATCTTTTATATCTTGTAAAAACAATTGGTATTTTATTGTGTGTTGGGCACTACATTTAACTTAAGTGCATTTTTCACAAACGTTTTGGGTTTGATAATACTAATATCGCCGTACTCAGGAGAAGTTGGGCAATGTGTTTTGGGGTGTCTTTTTACATATACCCATGCTGGGTGAGAGAAATATCTCGGCAAAAGACAACTTTTCCTATTTTTTTATACAACGTTGGCATTTGACCAAGATATTTATCTCACCCAGCATGGGTATATGTAAAATGACACCCCAAAACACATTCCGCAACTTCTCCTGAGTACGGCGATACCACATGTGTGACACTTTTTTGCAGCCTAGGTGGGCAAAGGGGCCCACATTCCAAAGAGCACCTTTAGGATTTCACCGGCCATTTTTTACACATTTTGATTTCAAACTACTTCACACGCATTTGGGCCCCTAAAATGCCAGGGCAGTATAACTACCCCACAAGTGACCCCATTTTGGAAAGAAGACACCCCAAGGTATTCCCTGAGGGGCATGGCGAGTTCCTATAATTTTTTATTTTTTGTCACAAGTTAGCGGAAAATGATGTTTTTTGTTTTTTTTCTTACAAAGTCTCATATTCCACTAACTTGCGACAAAAAATAAAAACTTCCACGAACTCACTATGCCCATCACGAAATACCTGGGGGTGTCTTCTTTCCAAAATGGGGTCATTTGTGGGGTAGTTATACTGCCCTGGCATTTTAGGGGCCCGAATGCGTGAGAAGTAGTTTGAAATCAAAATCTGTAAAAAATGGCCGGTGAAATCCGAAAGGTGCTCTTTGGAATGTGGGCCTCTTTGCCCACCTAGGCTGCAAAAAAGTGTCACACATGTGGTATCGCCGTACTCAGGAGAAGTTGGGCAATGTGTTTTGGGGTGTCATTTTACATATACCCATGCTGGGTGAGATAAATATCTCGGCAAAAGACAACTTTTCCCATTTTTTTATACAAAGTTGGCATTTGACCGAGATATTTCTCTCACCCAGCATGGGTATATGTAAAATGACACCCCAAAACACATTCCCCAACTTCTCCTGAGTATGGCGATACCAGATGTGTGACACTTTTTTGCAGCCTAGATGCGCAAAGGGGCCCACATTCCTTTTAGGAGGGCATTTTTAGACATTTGGATCCCAGACTTCTTCTCATGCTTTAGGGCCCCTAAAATGCCAGGGCAGTATAAATACCCCACATGTGACCCCATTTTGGAAAGAAGAAACCCCAAGGTATTCAATGAGGGGCATGGCGAGTTCATCAAATTTTTTTTTTTTTGCCACAAGTTAGCGGAAATTGTTTTTTTTTTTTCTCACAAAGTCTCCCTTTCCGCCAACTTGGGACAAAAATTTCAATCTTTCATGGACTCAATATGCCCCTCAGCGAATACCTTGGGGTGTCTTCTTTCCGAAATGGGGTCACATGTGGGGTATTTATACTGCCCTGGCATTCTAGGGGCCCTAAAGCGTGAGAAGAAGTCTGGAATATAAATGTCTAAAAAATTTTACGCATTTGGATTCCGTGAGGGGTATGGTGAGTTCATGTGAGATTTTATTTTTTGACACAAGTTAGTGGAATATGAGACTTTGTAAGAAAGAAAAAAAATAATTTTTTTTCGCTAACTTGGGCCAAAAAAATGTCTGAATGGAGCCTTACAGGGGGGTGATCAATGACAGGGGGGTGATCAGGGAGTCTATATGGGGTGATCACCCCCTGTCATTGATCACCCCCCTGTAAGGCTCCATTCAGACGTCCGTATGTTTTTTACGGATCCACGGATACATGGATCGTATCCGCAAAACACATACGGACATCTGAATGGAGCCTTACAGGGGGGTGATCAATGACAGGGGGGTGATCAATGACAGGGGGGGTGATCAGGGAGTCTATATGGGGTGATCACCCCCCTGTCATTGATCACCCCCCCTGTAAGGCTCCATTCAGACGTCCGTATGTTTTTTACGGATCCACGGAAACATGGATCGGATCCGCAAAACACATACGGACATCTGAATGGAGCCTTACAGGGGGGTGATCAATGACAGGGGGGTGATCAATGACAGGGGGCTGATCAGGGAGTCTATATGGGGTGATCACCCCCCTGTAAGGCTCCATTCAGATGTCCGTATGTGTTTTGCGGATCCGATCCATGTATCAGTGGATCCGTAAAAATCATTCGGACGTCTGAATGGAGCCTTACAGGGAGGTGATCAATGACAGGGGGGTGATCAATGACAGGGGGGTGATCAGGGAGTCTATATGGGGTGATCACCCCTGTCATTGATCACCCCCCTGTAAGGATCCATTCAGACGTCCGTATGTGTTTTGCGGATCCGATCCATGTATCAGTGGATCTGTAAAAATCATACGGACGTCTGAATGGAGCCTTACAGGGGGGTGATCAATGACAGAGGGGTGATCAGGGAGTCTATATGGGGTGATCACCCCCCTGTCATTGATCACCCCCCTGTAAGGCTCCATTCAGACGTCCGTATGTGTTTTGCGGATCCGATCCATGTATCAGTGGATCCGTAAAAATCATACGGACGTCTGAATGGAGCCTTACAAGAGGGTGATCAATGACAGGGGGGTGATCAATGACAGGGGGGTGATCAGGGAGTCTATATGGGGTGATCAGGGGTGAATAAGGGGTTTATAAGTGACAGGGGGGGGTGTAGTGTAGTGTGGTGCTTGGTGCTACATATTACTGAGCTACCTGTGTCCTCTGGTGGTCGATCCAAACAAAAGGGACCACCAGAGGACCAGGTAGCAGGTATATTAGACGCTGTTATCAAAACAGCGTCTAATATACCTGTTAGGGGTTAAAAAAATCGCATCTCCAGCCTGCCAGCGAACGATCGCCGCTGGCAGGCTGGAGATCCACTCGCTTACCTTCCGCCTGTGTGCGCGCGTTCACAGGAAATCTCGGCTCACGCGAGATGACGCCAATCGGCGTTAGTGTAGCCTGGGAGAGCCGCCGCAATGACGCCTTTCGGCGTTAGGTGTGCGGCAAGAGGTTAAAAGAGCTCCCACAACATGTTTCGCCGTAAACAGGCATCATCAGGGGTAAGGAGCCTAGCAAGCAGATTTCCTTGTTTTTTTATTTTATATACCTGTTCGGCATTTACCTAAATACACCTTATCCAATCAAAAAGGCCGCTTGTTAATGTTTGAGAGCTACTTACGGGACACCAGCACAGGCGCCAGGACATGGCTTGCATGAGAGTGTAACTGAATGAAACAACCAAGGTTCTTTATCACATTTGCAAACAGAGGGAGGTATAAACCTCCAGGAGTGCTTTAATTAGATATGTATAAGGCTACATGCACACGACCGTATGTGTTTTGCGGTCCGCAAATTGCGGATCCGCAAATAAAACGGATGACGTTCCGTAAGGCATCCGTTTTTTTTTGCGGATCCGTTTTTTTTAGCGGATCCGTGTGCATGAGGCCTAATATGAATGAAATGAAATAAACTTATTATATATTGTGGTAATGTTTATTTTTTATTATATCTATTTATTTATTTATTTAGGTCATGATTAGAGTTGAGCGAACACCTGGATGATGCAAAATCTAGCAAAATGTAGGTAAATCCCCTGCAAACAAATGTGGATAGGGAAATGAATTAAAATAAAAATAAAATAAATTAAAATTAACCAATATCAATTGGAGAGAGGTCTCATTGTAGAGAATCAGGCTTCATGTCATAGCAGAGAATCAGGCTTCAAGTCATAGCAGAGAATCAGGCTTCATGTCATAGCAGAGAATCAGGCTTCATGTCACCCACCACTGGAACAGGCCACTGTCAGATATTTTTAGGCCCCGGCACCCAGACAGAGGAGAGAGGTCCCATAGCAGAGAATCAGGCTTCATGTCATAGCAGAGAATCAGGCTTCAAGTCATAGCAGAGAATCAGGCTTCAAGTCATAGCAGAGAATCAGGCTTCACATCACCCACCACTGGAACAGGCCACTGTCAGATATTTTTAGGCCCCGACAGCCAGACAGAGGAGAGAGGTCCCATAGCAGAGAATCAGGCTTCATGTCATAGCAGAGAATCAGGCTTCAAGTCATAGCAGAGAATCAGGCTTCATGTCATAGCAGAGAATCAGGCTTCACGTCACCCACCACTGGAACAGGCCATTGTCAGATATTTTTAGGCCCCGACAGCCAGACAGAGGAGAGAGGTCCCATAGCAGAGAATCAGGCTTCATGTCATAGCAGAGAATCAGGCTTCAAGTCATAGCAGAGAATCAGGCTTCATGTCATAGCAGAGAATCAGGCTTCACGTCACCCACCACTGGAACAGGCCATTGTCAGATATTTAGGCCCCGGCACCCAGACAGAGGAGAGAGGTCCCATAGCAGAGAATCAGGCTTCATGTCATAGCAGAGAATCAGGCTTCAAGTCATAGCAGAGAATCAGGCTTCAAGTCATAGCAGAGAATCAGGCTTCAAGTCAAAGCAGAGAATCAGGCTTCAAGTCAAAGCAGAGAATCAGGCTTCAAGTCATAGCAGAGAATCAGGCTTCAAGTCATAGCAGAGAATCAGGCTTCATGTCATAGCAGAGAATCAGGCTTCACGTCACCCACCACTGGAACAGGCCATTGTCAGATATTTAGGCCCCGGCACCCAGACAGAGGAGAGAGGTCCCATAGCAGAGAATCAGGCTTCATGTCATAGCAGAGAATCAGGCTTCAAGTCATAGCAGAGAATCAGGCTTCAAGTCATAGCAGAGAATCAGGCTTCAAGTCATAGCAGAGAATCAGGCTTCAAGTCATAGCAGAGAATCAGGCTTCAAGTCATAGCAGAGAATCAGGCTTCATGTCATAGCAGAGAATCAGGCTTCACGTCACCCACCACTGGAACAGGCCATTGTCAGATATTTAGGCCCCGGCACCCAGACAGAGGAGAGAGGCCCCATAGCAGAGAATCAGGCTTCAAGTCATAGCAGAGAATCAGGCTTCAAGTCATAGCAGAGAATCAGGCTTCATGTCATAGCAGAGAATCAGGCTTCATGTCACCCACCACTGGAACAGGCCATTGTCAGATATTTAGGCCCCGGCACCCAGACAGAGGAGAGAGGTCCCATAGCAAAGAATCAGGCTTCAAGTCATAGCAGAGAATCAGGCTTCAAGTCATAGCAGAGAATCAGGCTTCATGTCATAGCAGAGAATCAGGCTTCACGTCACCCACCACTGGAACAGGCCACTGTCAGATATTTTTAGGTCCCGCTGTTATGGACCATTAAGACAAAATGGATACTTGCTTGTTGAGGACTATGTTTAGCTAAGATGGCGGCCAGGCATTCAGCCAACACCTATAAACTAGAATCTTACTTTGTGTTTTATCATATGCTTCTTTGTGGTTTCCATTCAGCTCAAGCAAGCAGTTTCAAAGAAAGAAGAAGTAACGGTTTCACCCACCAGCAAGGGGGGAGGGGGGGGAACTTCCTCTTGTCATCGATGTGACAGAAAATACAGAGTTTATAGCCAATAGAAAAGATACACGCCACCTTACACCCACCCCACTCTAAAACCTATATACTGTCTGCTGTTCCTCAAATAAACCAGAGATCCTGTTATAACTCCGAGCTGTGTGTTGTCTCAGTTTGATCTCTCCGTACATTAATTAATTTGGAGCAGTACATCAACCGAACTGGCAGCTTGGCCAGAACCAGAACAATTTGACGCCCAATCGTGGGGCTCGAGGATTGGACCCTCTGTTCCCGTACCCCCAGAGACCAGACGAGGAGACGCGCACTAACGGACACCGGGATCGCAACCCGTGATACGAGGTAGGAAAATTTAGTCATCTTGCCTATAAAGTGTCCCCTGGTGTAGCCTCTTGGAGTTCGTATGATGGAGTGGTGCGGAAGCAGTCTGGGATGTCCTCGAGGGCATAAAAGTAAGAACCCCATATGTTTTTTTAAAGTCTTGATGTACTGTGTTGTGCCTATAAGTTGTGAAGACCCTGTTGACAAGTATCACTGACTGAGACACGGAGTTCTCCTGTGTTCCTGTATCGGAGTTCAGCCCGGTGTCTGACTCAAATCTCCATAAAGGGGACGATCACAGATGGGTGGAGAGCGGTTCGCGGTAGCCCAGAGTGTGCTGACCCGGACTCAAAGGTCTTCACGTCCAGTGATTACTCTATACAGAGGTCTTTAGGCGGCTCCAGTAGGTGCGAGAGACGATTAGACAGTACGCAAGGGTTCTTCCTTGATGTATTGTGGTTTATTGTTTTTAATGTGTGACCCTTTGTAAAGGAAACACAGACTGATAGAAACCCAAAGGTCTTCTAAAGTGCCTGTGTCAATCGGTCACCCCGATGTTGTGACCGACAGACGACAGAAGGGAGGAGACCGGCCAGTGTCTACCCAGAGTGTGTGGGACATTAGGCTCAACGTGTTGTATCGGGTTTCTGTGTTGTCCAGAACAAGGTGAAGGATCCAGAAGATGGGAAATGAGGAAAGTGTCCCGAAGGGCTACTGTTCACCCGAACAGTACGTGGCGGACCGGAGAAGCAAACACCTTCAATTGCTTTTCAATGGCGTTTTGTTTCAAGATAACATGATGATTTAAGAAATTTGAGTTAAGAGTTTAAGTGCTAACCCTGCTACATCTATATAACATACCAAAAGGTGGCACACTGCCCTGTTATGTGGCAGACGTTGTTGAATGAGAAAAGAGAGAAGTTAGAGGATGATAAATTGACAGACATGGTCCGTGTGTGGTTGGACTGTAGTAAAGAATTTGAACAGACGGGGGGGAGAACAAAATTTTGATGAGAAAAGACAGATATTTCTGTAAACCTGGTGTTGCATTGATACATGACTTGCCACCACCCTATAATGGCGCCGGGAAGAAAGCAGGTGGGTGGACCTGCAAAACATGTGGTCAACAGAATCCCTCCTCCCGTGATACGTGCCTTGCCTGTGGGGCTCCCCACCCACAAAACCACACCTTGGTAACTACTCCCCGGCACGTCCCATCACTTCCTGTGTTAGCTACAGCGCCATCTTGTCCCCAGCCAACGCCCATGAACGGACCTTTAATATCATTCGGTCTGGACCCCCCCCGTCACTCCTATGTCACCCCTAGTGTCCCGGTGATCTCTATGCTGTACCCGATGATAAACCCGGATGGCACTTTTATGACTCCCTGTTAGATCATGACCCCCACACCCATAATGGTGGGAGGTCAAACAGAAGAGCCCGATCAAACGCAGTCTGAAAAGGTGGTAGAATCTGTGTCGGGCACAAGGACTCCCTTTCCCCAATTGGTACCATGGAACGGGGGTAGTTGCACTGATGCACAGAACCCAAACACAGCCAGTCTCAGATTACTGCATTGCAAATAAACATGCAAGATCTAGAGAGGGGCAATTACAAAAACTCTTAGGGAAGCCCTGGCACTAACACGTCCCCAGGGCCTGCCCAAATATGTGTCTTTTACTCCACAACAGTTATTCACCATAGTGAATTTACTGCCTGACCCCGAGACCCACCCAGTGCCATTTTATAGGAAATTGTCTCAAGTGCACCAAACCTATAGATGTACATGGTCTGATTTGCAAAGTATAGTGGAGAATAAGACCGGTGAATACTGCTCACTGATAATTTATTTATTTATTTTATGCACTTATATAGCGGTACTATATTTCGCAGCGCTTTACAGACAAATGGACAAAAGCTAAATTAGCAGATCATTCCACCACATTGCAGGACAGCTACGGGGGATCAGTTGACCCCCACCTTTTTTTCTTTTCACAGAAATGTTAGTTTCTGCTGTGTTAGTTTAAGATTAGAGTTAAGCGAACACCTGGATGTTCGGGTTCGAGAAGTTCGGCCGAACTTTCGGGAAATGTTCGGGTTCGGGATCCGAACCCGACCCGAACTTCGTCCCGAACCCGAACCCCATTGAAGTCAATGGGGACCTGAACTTTTGGGCACTAAAAAGGCTGTAAAACAGCCCAGGAAATAGCTAGAGGGCTGCAAAAGGCAGCAACATGTAGGTAAATCCCCTGCAAACAAATGTGGATAGGGAAATGAATTAAAATTAAAATCAAAAAAATTAAAATGAACCAATATCAATTGGACAGAGGTCCCATAGCAGAGAATCTGGCTTCACGTCAGCAGAGAATCAGTCTCTTCATGCCATAGCAAAGAATCTGGCTTCATGTCAGCAGAGAATCAGTCTCTTCATGCCATAGCAGAGAATCTGGCTTCATGTCAGCGCAGAATCAGTCTTCATGTCATAGCAGAGAATCAGGCTTCACGTCACCCACCACTGGAACAGGCCACTGTCACACATTTAGGCCCAGGCACCCAGGCAGAGGAGAGAGGTCCCGTAACAGAGAATCTGGCCTTATGTCAGCACAGAATCTGTCTTAATGTCATAGCAGAGAATCAGGCTTCACGTCACCCACCACTGGAACAGGCCACTGTCACACATTTAGGCCCAGGCACCCAGGCAGAGGAGAGAGGTCCCGTAACAGAGAATCTGGCCTTATGTCAGCGCAGAATCTGTATTCATGTCATAGCAGAGAATCAGGCTTCACGTCACCCACCACTGGAACAGGCCACTGTCACACATTTAGGCCCCGACACCCAGACAGAGGAGAGCGGTCCCGTAACAGAGAATCTGGCCTTATGTCAGCGCAGAATCTGTCTTCATGTCATAGCAGAGAATCAGGCTTCACGTCAGCCACCACTGGAACAGGCCACTGTCACACATTTAGGCCCAGGCACCCAGGCAGAGGAGAGAGGTCCCGTAACAGAGAATCTGGCCTTATGTCAGCGCAGAATCTGTATTCATGTCATAGCAGAGAATCAGGCTTCACGTCACCCACCACTGGAACAGGCCACTGTCACACATTTAGGCCCCGGCACCCAGACAGAGGAGAGCGGTCCCGTAACAGAGAATCTGGCCTTATGTCAGCGCAGAATCTGTCTTCATGTCATAGCAGAGAATCAGGCTTCACGTCAGCCACCACTGGAACAGGCCACTGTCACACATTTAGGCCCAGGCACCCAGGCAGAGGAGAGAGGTCCCGTAACAGAGAATCTGGCCTTATGTCAGCGCAGAATCTGTATTCATGTCATAGCAGAGAATCAGGCTTCACGTCACCCACCACTGGAACAGGCCACTGTCACACATTTAGGCCCCGGCACCCAGACAGAGGAGAGCGGTCCCGTAACAGAGAATCTGGCCTTATGTCAGCGCAGAATCTGTCTTCATGTCATAGCAGAGAATCAAGCTTCACGTCACCCACCACTGGAACAGGCCACTGTCACACATTTAGGCCCCGGCACCCAGACAGAGGAGAGAGGTCCTGTAACAGAGAATCTGGCCTTATGTCAGCACAGAATCTGTCTTCATGTCATAGCAGAGAATCAGGCATCACGTCACCCACCACTGGAACAGGCCACTGTCACACATTTAGGCCCAGGCACCCAGGCAGAGGAGAGAGGTCCCGTAACAGAGAATCTGGCCTTATGTCAGCACAGAATCTGTCTTAATGTCATAGCAGAGAATCAGGCTTCACGTCACCCACCACTGGAACAGGCCACTGTCACACATTTAGGCCCCGGCACCCAGACAGAGGAGAGGTTCATTCAACTTTGGGTTGCCCCACAATATAATGGTAAAATGAAATTAAAAATAGTATTGAATGAGGAAGTGCCCTGGAGTAGAATAATATATTGTTAAGGGGAGGTAGTTAATATCTAATCTGCACAAGGGATGGACAGGTCCTGTGGGATCCATGCCTGGTTCATTTTTATGAACGTCAGCTTGTCCACATTCGCTGTAGACAGGCGGCTGCGTTTGTCTGTAATGATGCCCCCTGCCGTGCTGAATACACGTTCAGACAAAATGCTGGCCGCCGGGCAGGCCAGCACCTCCAAGGCATAAAAGGCTAGCTCTGGCCACGTGGACAATTTGGAGACCCAGAAGTTGAATGGGGCCGAACCATCAGTCAGTACGTGGAGGGGTGTGCACAGGTACTGTTCCACCATGTTAGTGAATTGTTGCCTCCTGCTAACACGTTCCGTATCAGGAGGTGGTGCAGTTAGCTGTGGCGTGGTGACAAAACTTTTCCACATCTCTGCCATGCTAACCCTGCCCTCAGAGGAGCTGGCCGTGACACAGCTGCATTGGCGACCTCTTGCTCCTCCTCTGCCTTCGCCTTGGGCTTCCACTGGTTCCCCTGTGACATTTGGGAATGCTCTCAGTAGCGCGTCTACCAACGTGCGCTTCTACTCGCGCATCTTCCTATCACGCTCCAGTGTAGGAAGTAAGGTGGGCACATTGTCTTTGTACTGGGGATCCAGCAGGGTGGCAACCCAGTAGTCTGCACACGTTAAAATGTGGACAACTCTGCTGTCGTTGCGCAGGCACTGCAGCATGTAGTCGCTCATGTGTGCCAGGCTGCCCAGAGGTAAGGACAAGCTGTCCTCTGTGGGAGGCGTATCGTCATCGTCCTGTGTTCCCCCCCAGCCACGCACCAGTGATGGGCCCGAGCTGCTTTGGGTGCCACCCCGCTGTGAACATGCTTCATCCTCATCCTCCTCCACCTCCTCCTCATCCTCGTCCTCCTCGTCCTCCAGTAGTGGGCCCTGTCTGGCCACATTTGTACCTGGCCTCTGGTGTTGCAAAAAACCTCCCTCTGAGTCACTTTGAAGAGACTGGCCTGAAAGTGCTAAAAATGACCCCTCTTCCTCCTCTTCCTCCTGGGCCACCTCCTCTTCCATCATCGCCCTAAGTGTTTTCTCAAGGAGACATAGAAGTGGTATTGTAACGCTGATAACGGCGTCATCGCCACTGGCCATGTTGGTGGAGTACTCGAAACAGCGCGACAGGGCACACAGGTCTCGCAAGGAGGCCCAGTCATTGGTGGTGAAGTGGGTCTGATCCGCAGTGCGACTGACCCGTGCGTGCTGCAGCTGAAACTCCACTATGGCCTGCTGCTGCTCGCACAGTCTGTCCAGCATATGCAAGGTGGAGTTCTACCTGGTGGGCACGTCGCAAATGAGGCGGTGAGCGGGAAGGCCGAAGTTACGCTGTAGCGCAGACAGGCGAGCAGCGGCAGGGTGTGAACGCCGGAAGCGCGAACAGACGGCCCGCACTTTATGCAGCAGCTCTGACATGTCGGGGTAGTTGCGAATGAACTTCTGGACCACCAAATTCAGCACATGCGCCAGGCAAGGAATGTGCGTCAAACCGGCTAGTCCCAGAGCTGCAACGAGATTTTACCCATTATCGCACACCACCAGGCCGGGCTTGAGGCTCACTGGCAGCAACCACTCGTCGGTCTGTTGTTCTATACCCCGCCACAACTCCTGTGCGGTGTGGGGCCTGTCCCCCAAACATATGAGTTTCAGAATGGCCTGCTGACGTTTACCCCGTGCTGTGCTGAAGTTGGTGGTGAAGGTGTGTGGCTGACTGGATGAGCAGGTGGAAGAAGAGGAGGAGACAGGAGGCAAAGAATGTTGCCCTGCGATCCTTGGCGGCGGAAGGACGTGCGCCAAATAGCTCTCCGCCTGGGGCCCAGCCGCCACTACATTTACCCAGTGTGCAGTTAGGGAGATATAGCGTCCCTGGCCGTGCTTACTGGTCCACGTATCTGTGGTTAGGTGGACCTTGCCACAGATGGCGTTGCGCAGTGCACACTTGATTTTATCGGACACTTGTTTGTGCAGGGAAGGCACGGCTCTCTTAGAGAAGTAGTGGCGGCTGGGAACAACATACTGTGGGACAGCAAGTGACATGAGCTGTTTGAAGCTGTGTGTGTCCACCAGCCTAAATGACAGCATTTCATAGGCCAGTAGTTTAGAAATGCTGGCATCCAGGGCCAGGGATTGAGGGTGGCTAGGTGAGAATTTACGCTTTCTCTCAAATGTTTGTGAGATGGAGAGCTGAACGCTGCCGTGTGACATGGTTGAGATGCTTGGTGACGCAGGTGGTGGTGTTGGTGGTACATCCCATGTTTGCTGGGCGGCAGGTGCCAACGTTCCTCCAGAGGCGGAGCAAGAGGCCGAGGCGGCGGCAGCAGCAGCAGAAGAGGCCGAGGCGGCAGCAGCAGAAGAGGTAGCAGGGGGAGCCTGAGTGACTTCCTTGTTTTTAAGGTGTTTACTCCACTGCAGTTCATGCTTTGCATGCAGGTGCCTGGTCATGCAGGTTGTGCTAAGGTTCAGAACGTTAATGCCTCGCTTCAGGCTCTGATGGCACAGCGTGCAAACCACTCGGGTCTTGTCGTCAGCACATTGTTTGAAGAAGTGCCATGCCAGGGAACTCCTTGAAGCTGCCTTTGGGGTGCTCGGTCCCAGATGGCGGCGGTCAGTAGCAGGCGGAGTCCCTTGGCGGCGGGTGTTCTGATTTTTCCCACTGCTCCCTCTTTTGCTACGCTGTTGGCTCGGTCTCACCACTGCCTCTTCCTCCGAACTGTGAAAGTCAGTGGCACGACCTTCATTCTATGTGGGGTCTAGGACCTCATCGTCCCCTGCATCGTCTTCCACCCAGTCTTGATCCCTGACCTCCTGTTCAGTCTGCACACTGCAGAAAGACGCAGCAGTTGGCACCTGTGTTTCGTCATCATCAGAGACGTGCTGAGGTGGTATTCCCATGTCCTCATCATCAGGAAAAATAAGTGGTTGTGCGTTAGTGCATTCTATCTCTTCCACCCCTGGGGAAGGGCTAGGTGGATGCCCTTGGGAAACCCTGGCAGCAGAGTCTTCAAACAGCATAAGAGACTGCTGCATAACTTGAGGCTCAGACAGTTTCCCTGATATGCATGGGGGTGATGTGACAGACCGATGGGCTTGGTTTTCATGCGCCATCTGTGCGCTTTCTGCAGAAGACTGGGTGGGAGATAATGTGAACGTGCTGGATCCACTGTCGGCCACCCAATTGACTAATGCCTGTACCTGCTCAGGCCTTACCATCCTTAGAACGGCATTGGGCCCCACCAAATATCGCTGTAAATTCTGCTGGCTACTGGGACCTGAGGTAGTTGGTTCACTAGGACGTGTGGCTGTGGCAGAACGTCCTCTCCCAGCACCAGAGGGTCCACTAACACCACCACGACCATGTCCACGTCAGCGTTTCGCGTCCCTTATTAGATGTTTTCCTCATTGTTCCCGTTCACCACAATTTTGAGAATGGCAAATTTGGGAATGCTTTTTCAACCCAGAACAAAAAGTCTGCTTTTACGGTCACTACAAATAACTTGACCAGCTAAAACTGTGCAGATTTGGTTGAATAGAGATGTGAGACCTGTTTTTTTTTTGCGCTGTGTGACAGTTATAGGTTTAATCACAGAATGACACTTCTATCAGCACGCTAGCGTGTGTCTTAGGTTTTTCTGAATGATACTATCAATAACTTCAATGTAAGATTTTCTTTTTGGGATAGATTTCAAGTAGGCCTGAAATACCACAAACTAGTTATTTTCAGAATGGCAAATTTGGGAATGCTTTTTCAACCCAGAACAAAAAGTCTGCTTTGACGGTCACTACAAATAACTTGACCAGCTAAAACTGTGCAGATTTGGTTGAATAAAGATGTGAGACCTGTTTTTTTTTGCGCTGTGTGACAGTTATAGGTTTAATCACAGAATGACACTTCTATCAGCACGCTAGCGTGTGTCTTAGGTTTTTCTGAATGATACTATCAATAACTTCAATGTAAGATTTTCTTTTTGGGATAGATTTCAAGTAGGCCTGAAATACCACAAACTAGTTATTTTCAGAATGGCAAATTTGGGAATGCTTTTTCAACCCAGAACAAAAAGTCTGCTTTGACGGTCACTACAAATAACTTGACCAGCTAAAACTGTGCAGATTTGGTTGAATAGAAATGTCAGGTCTATTTTTTAGGCGCTGGGTGACAGGCTCAACTTGCCCCTGATGTAATATATGGCCAAAAAATAACCACACTGTTGATGGTTAAATGCACTTCGGTGACACAGGCTCAGCCTGCAGCTGATGTAGTATATGGCCAAAAAATAATCAGACTGTTGATGGTTAAATGCACTTCGGTGACACAGGCTCAGCCTGCAGCTGATGTAGGATATAGCACAAAATAACCACACTATCGATGGTTAAATACACTTGGTGATAGCTTGTGCTGGCGCACCACAAGTCACAAAATGGCCGTTGATCACCCCAGAAAAAAAGTGATCTAAAAACGCAAGTCAATAATAGCACTTCAATGATCCACAGCTGCAGATCGATCACAGAATGAAGTCTTTTGGAGGAGTTAATCTGCCTAATCTCGCCCTAACGTCGCAGCTGCAACCTCTCCCTATACTGATCATAGCAGAGTGACGTGCGGTGCTACGTGACTCCAGCTTAAATAGAGGCTGGGTCACATGGTGCACTGGCCAATCACAGCCATGCCAATAGTAGGCATGGCTGTGATGGCCTCTTGGGCCAAGTAGTATGATGCTTGTTGATTGGCTGCTTTGCAGCCTTTCAAAAAGCGCCAAGAATGCGCCGAACACCGAACTCGAACCCGGACTTTTACGAAAATGTTCGGGTTCGGGTCCGTGTCACGGACACCCCAAAATTCGGTACGAACCCGAACTATACAGTTCGGGTTCGCTCATCCCTATTTAAGATCCTCTTTCTGATAACAAACTGTCTTGCTTCTTGGTCTTTGTGGTTTTCACTCAAATTATGTGACACCCACGGCTGCTGGATGTCTGACAATAAAATTCTGCACTGATTCATATGAGCAAGGGGATTCGCTGCAAACCATTTTGCACCTCATCCCTAATACTCTCTGGGCCAGAGGACCCCAGGATATCGGATGCCTCAATGTCCCACCAGTCACTGTGACCCTGAAGGACCCCAAAGTCCTACCATACAAAGAGACTGGACCCAGTAGCCAGGGCAGCCCCTTCCTGTGTCAGAGCTGTACATGCAGCCAGTGCCCTGCTGGCCACCACTTCTGATATGGTACTAGGCCACCCCCTCACTATCCTAGCACCACATGACATTTCTGCCATTCTCCAACAAACACAACCTAGGCATCTGACTAATCAACGTCACCTATGATTGCAAGGTAGCCTGCTCCTACCTGATAATGTCACTATTCAAAGATGTCACATCCTCAATCCTGTTGCTCTTCTCCCTCTTCCAAGGAGGGAGTATACTGGAGAATCTGAAGATTTTATTGATCTACATGCACACTCGAGCTGACACCTCTGAGGTCAGAGGAAAAGCCCTAGCTGATCAAGCAGCAAAGCAAGTAGCATTGAAAGAGGAAGAAGAACAGCCCTCACAAGTCTTGATGGCAACAGAGTCCACAACAGACCTAACACAGAAATGAAAAGAGGTCTCCTGGGACCTGCTAGTCCAGTTACAGAAGCAGGCCACGCCACAAGAAAAATTGGATTGGCTAAAAGAGTCAGCCCAAGAAGAGAAAGAATCTGGACTGTGTACCCAAGGAAAGAGAGCATCTCTGCCCAAAGCTCTCTATCCTCTGATAGCTTCAATAGCTCATGGGCCCACCCACCAATCTAAGACCATCATGAAAGAACTAATAGACAAAATATGGGTGGCCCCAGGGATAACCCCTGTCCTGGTGAGGCATACTCAGTCTTGCCTCATGTGTGCGCAGTGCAACCCGGGAAGAACTGAGCCTACACCAACCAAATGTCTCCCCAAAGCCCAGTACCCGTTACAACGGTCAAATTGACCACATACAGATGCCAATGTGCCAAGGGTTTCAATATGTGCTAGTAGTGGTAGACTTGTTCTCTGGGTGGCCAGAAGCCTACCCCATCCGAAATCAGACAGCCACAACAACTGCTAAGAATTTAAT
Organism: Bufo bufo; assembly: GCF_905171765.1. Lineage (NCBI taxonomy): Eukaryota > Metazoa > Chordata > Amphibia > Anura > Bufonidae > Bufo > Bufo bufo. The sequence goes on along the minus strand of NC_053393.1, from coordinate 284,128,707 downwards.
GCAGGAAACTGTTTGTAGGTTCGGAGTACCTGAGGTCATTGAAAGTGATCAGGGCCCAGCATTCACTGCTAGATTAACCCAAGAAGTCTGGAAGATGGTAGGGTCACACTTAGCCTATCACACACCCTACAATCCCCAAAGCAGCGACAAAGTCAAACGACTGAACGGGGTACTGAAGTCCAAGATGCTGAAAATGACTAGGGAGACAGGGCTCAGTTGGGTACAATGCCTGCCAATAGTACTATTTTCAGTTAGACACACCCCTAGGCCTCCACACAAACTGACTCCATATGAAATTTTGTTTTGGACACGGCCTAGGATGGGGCAGTACTTCCCACAGCAATTGCAAATACATTATGAATCTGTTGCAAAATATGTGATTTCCCTGAGTAAACAATTGTCTAACATACGTGCACAAGTTTTCTCTTCCATTCCAGATCCTGACTCCCTAGAGGGAAGCCACACTCTCAAACCTGGAGAGTGGGTGGTGGTCAAGAAACACATCAGAAACACCCTCGAACCACGATACAAGGGGCCTTACCAGATGTTGCTGACTATCCCGACCTCTGTGAAACTCGAAGGGAGGCTTACCTGGATCCACGCCTCACATTGTAAAAGAGTAAAGGCTGTCCCGACAACCCTGGAACAATAAGCCATGAGGGTCCACCTACTTATAACTTTGACTGTAGGCATATCAGCAGTGTTCACGCCACTGGGTGATGAATGGGACAATTCACTGATACGGCACCGTCAAATTCTAGTCCAGGGGTTGAATGAGACACTCAGAGATTGTTGGATCTGTACCCACAGTCCCGTGAGTTCAACCAGTATGCCTTATTTTGCAATACCCCTGGAACTTTCTGAACTGATTGACTTGTCTAATTCTACCATCTTTCTCACTAGCATACACCAAGTTAAATCCAGTACACACAAGGACAGGGAAGTGGCCTTACCTGTCGCAGGGTGGGCAGATGCCCCATGGCTCATGATAAACAGATCCCTGGGTAGATTATAGCTCTACCCCCTGGCAAAAGGGACACTGGGCTAATGTCACATGTTTTCCTAGCTGGACACACTGTTATTGTCTCCAAGTACTAACCAAAGGTATGACATTTAGTCCACACATACACTCAGGTTGCAATGACTCAAAAACAGACAGCCACGTGCAGTGTATTGGTGTAGATGCTGTGAACGGAAAAGACCTACCCTGTAACAACCGTACTGTACAGGACCTTATCACAGGTATATTAGCTAACAACACCGAAGGTCAGTTAAAAGGATATGAGCTGGCGAAATAGATACAATTAGCCAAATTATTTACCCAATTATTCAATAGCACAGCAGTGGTAGTTCCAGAAGATATATACTTAGTTTGTGGACACAAAGCGTACAAATGGTTATCCCAGAATGTCACAGGACTGTGCACCATCGCCAGGCTTACTCCTGCCACCTTTATAGTACCACACTCTCAAATTGACATAAATGCAGTACCTAAACACACCTTGTATCGTAGGGCCGAAGATAACACACCCAGACCAAATGGCAAGCCACATGTAGTAGAGATGAGCATTTCCAACAAAATTGTTAGTTCCATCTTCATATATCCCATGATAATGCAGATGTGGGATCATCTGGTAGTAGCAACAGACTACCTGGATGACCAAATATGGGAAGTGATGAGACTTATGAATACCTCGAACATTGTGCAAAACCAGTTATCATTGCCACCAACCAACACACATTAGTTCTAGACTATGTTACAGCTAAAGATGGAGGTATGTGCCAGGTTGTGGGACCCTCTTGTTGCCATTACATAGACCCGCAGGGTAATTTGCAAGTTAAGGTGGGTATAGAGAAAATGGTGGATCTAAGGGATAAATGGCTGGACTCACATAAAGCTGGTAAAGATACATGGTGGTCTGATACCTTCTCTTTCCTTAACCCCGACAACTGGTTTAAAGGTATTGGGGGTTGGCTCATGGGAATTGTCCAAGGAATATTACAGGTAGCCCTAATAATATTGGTGATATATGTAGTGATTAAGCTTGTTCTTATTTGTGTGACCCGCTTTTCAAAAAGAATGAAGAAAACTGATGAAAGATCTATCATGCTTCTCTACGATGAGGAAGAACAGAAGGAAACATCGTTCAACACAGCTCCCCCTTCTCACAATGATGCCTGGCTGAGATAGGGTGAGATGAATCCCAGGGTATTACCACAAGTCTGAGCAACCGGGAAACTACCTATTAGGAGTAGGTTGTCGCCACTGCGGGTGAAGAGGATACAAATGGTATGCCCAGGGGATTCGCTAGGCGAAGGGAAAGTCTACAATCAAGTTTCCAAGGGGGGACTGTTATGGACCATTAAGACAAAATGGATACTTGCTTGTTGAGGACTATGTTTAGCTAAGATGGCGGCCAGGCATTCAGCCAACACCTATAAACTAGAATCTTACTTTGTGTTTTATCATATGCTTCTTTGTGGTTTCCATTCAGCTCAAGCAAGCAGTTTCAAAGAAAGAAGAAGTAACGGTTTCACCCACCAGCAAGGGGGGAGGGGGGGGGAACTTCCTCTTGTCATCGATGTGACAGAAAATACAGAGTTTATAGCCAATAGAAAAGATACACGCCACCTTACACCCACCCCACTCTAAAACCTATATACTGTCTGCTGTTCCTCAAATAAACCAGAGATCCTGTTATAACTCTGAGCTGTGTGTTGTCTCAGTTTGATCTCTCCGTGCACGTACATTAATTAATTTGGAGCAGTACATCAACCGAACTGGCAGCTTGGCCAGAACCAGAACACCGGCACCCAGACAGAGGAGAGAGGTCCCATAGCAGAGAATCAGGCTTCATGTCATAGCAGAGAATCAGGCTTCAAGTCATAGCAGTAGGGATGAGCGAACCCGAACTGTATATATTTTGGGGTGTCCGTGACACGGACCCGAACCCGAACATTTTCGTAAAAGTCCGGGTTCGGGGTTCGGCGCTTTCTTGTCGCTTTTTGAAAGGCTGCAAAGTAGCCAATCAACAACCGTCATACTACTTGCCCCAAGAGGCCATCACAGCCTTGCCTACTATTGGCATGGCTGTGATTGGCCAGTGCAGCATGTGACCCAGCCTCTATATAAGCTTGGGTCACGTAGCGCTGCACGTCACTCTGCTGATTCAAGCATAGGGAGAGGTTGCTGCTGCGACGTTAGGGCGAGATTAGGCAGATTAACTCCTCCAAAAGACTTCATTCTGTGATCGATCTCCAGCTGTGGATCATTGAAGTGCTAATATTGAATTGCTCACTTTTTTTAGGCTGCCCAGAGCGTTTTTAGATCACTTTTTTCTGGGGTGATCGGCGGTCATTTTGAGGCTTGTGGTGCGCCAGCACAAGCTACCACCAAGTGCTTTTAACCATCAATAGTGTGGTTATTTTTGGCTATATCCTACATCAGCTGCAGGCTGAGCCTGTGTCACTGAAGTGCATTTAACCATCAACAGTCTGGTTATTTTTTGGCCATATACTACATCGGGTTCAGGCTGAGCCTGTGTCACCCAAGTGCATTTAACCATCAACAGTGTGGTTATTTTTTGGCCATATACTACATCAGCTGCAGGCTGAGCCTGTGTCACCCAAGTGCATTTAACCATCAACAGTGTGGTTAATTTTTGGCCATATACTACATCAGGTGCAGGCTGAGCCTGTGTCACCCAAGTGCATTTAACCATCAACAGTGTGGTTAATTTTTGGCCATATACTACATCAGGTGCAGGCTGAGCCTGTGTCACCCAAGTGCATTTAACCATCAATAGTGTGGTTATTTTTTGGCTATATACTACAACAGGGGCAAGTTGAGCCTGTCACCCAGCGCCTAAAAAATAGACCTGACATTTCTATTCAACCAAATCTGTACTGTTTTAGCTGGTCAAGTTATTTGTAGTGACCGTAAAAGCACAGTTTTTGTTCTGGGTTGAAAAACTATTCCCAAATTTGACATTCTCAAAATAACTAAGTAGTTTATGCTATATGAGGCCTACTTGAAATCTATCCCAAAAAGGATATCTTAGATTCAAGGTGCTGATAGTGTCATTCAGAAAAACTTAACACCCACTCGCTACCGTGCAGATACAAGTCTAATTCTGTGATTAAACGTATACCTGTCACACAGCGCAAAAAAAAATAGGCCTCACATTTCTATTCAAACAAATCTGTACTGTTTGAGCTGGTCAAGTTATTTGTAGTGACCGTAAAAGCACAGTTTTTGTTCTGGGTTGAAAAACTATTCCCAAATTTGACATTCTCAAAATAAGTAGTTTATGCTATATGAGGCCACTTGAAATCTATCCCAAAAAGGATATCTTAGATTCAAGGTGCTGATAGTGTCATTCAGAAAAACTTAACACCCACACGCTACCGTGCAGATACAAGTCTAATTCTGTGATTAAACCTTTACCTGTCACATTCCATAATACTTTAGCCCCCTTCCTCCTCCAGGTCTGTAACCAAACTCTTCTAAACTTTCCCCTCTCCACAAACATGACGAGAGCTGTGATCTCGATCATCCCTAAGGAGGGAAAAGATCTTACTAACTGTGCTAATTATCGCCCAAATTATTAGCGAAAATGTTAGCAACCAGAATACAACATATCCTTCCTGTATTGATACACCCTGACCAAGTAGGGTTTGTCAAGGGAAGAGAAGGGAAGGACAACACTACTAAGATTCTGAACGCCCTATTTTACGCCTCCAATAAAAAACTTCCTTTGGTTCTCCTAGGTACCGACGCGGAAAAGGCATTCGACCGCATTGACTGGTCATATATAAAGCTTACCTTGCAGAAATTTGGATTTCCTGAATCTTATATTCAAGCTATCTTTGCAATGTACTCTAATGCTTCCGCGTCGGTCCTAGTGAATAACCATATTTCTAATAACTTCCAGATTAAAAATGGCACCCGCCAAGGCTGTCCTCTCTCCCCCCTTATTTTCGTATTAGTTATGGAAACTCTCATGCAAGCACTTAGGCAAGAAGATTCCATTAAAGGGTTAAAGATTGGTTCACATGAACATAAACTAGCCGCTTTTGCGAATGATCTTTTGATCCTAACCACTAACCCCAGTACCTCCATGACTAAAATACTCCATACGCTAGATGTTTTTAGTACATTCTCCAACTTTAAGGTCAACCCCCAAAAGTCTCAGATTCTACATATTGGTTTATCCCCTGCGTCCGTTAAAAAACTCCAAACTAATTCCCCATTTAATTGGACGACCCAATTCATAACATACTTAGGAATTAAGATTAATGCCCACTTGCCAGACCTTTTCCATTTGAACTATACCCCTTTTTTAAAGTCTATGGCCGCTCAATTGGACTCACTAGAAAAAAATTTCCTTTCCTGGTTTGGAAGGAAAAACATTGTAATGTCATTGGTCATCCCAAGACTGACTTACCTCCTCCAGGTTCTCCCTATCATGATCCCCCGTTCTTTTTTCATTAAATTAAATGCCCTTATACGACAGTTCTTATGGGATAAGAAAAAGCCCAGAATTTCACTTTCCTCCCTCATAAGACCGAAAAAACTAGGAGGTATAGGCCTTCCTGATCCCGAATTATACATGAAGGCGATACACCTCTGTAGAGTGGTTGATTGGATACGTTCTCCTACACATAAAACATGGCTCCATATTGAAAACTCCAACTTGCGTCCTCTATTAGATCTCTTTTGCTCTCGGGTAAGCCAATATCTCACCTTCCTCATATGACTAACCCTCTAATAAGGTCTACTATCAATGTATGGAAGTGGTTCTCTTCCAACTATGTTGACCAACTTCCTCTGTCTCACCTCCTTCAAATCAAAGATATATATTCACTCGCCCCTAAGGAAGTAAAATCCTCCATCCCCTCCCTGATTAGATCCTCATCTACTCCTATATTGGAGCTACTGGACGGTGATGGCTGTGTTCCCCCTGAATCTATTCTTGCCTCCACAAGTGGTATACTGCCCGCAAATTTTCTTGCTCTCAAAAATCTTAAAGAAGAGCTGCTCAGTTACTCCAAATCCACCCCCATGTCACATACCTCTGGATGGTTTGAGAATCTGATTTCCTCTACCACTTATCCCCCCAAACTAATCTCCTTCATCTATAAAAAGCTCATTCAGCCCCACACGAGAGTTAAACCCTCATACATAGGGTTATGGGAAAAAGATATAGGCAAACAATTTTCTGACATGGAGGTTAATTCACTGCTGATTACCCCTCATAGGTCCTCAAGGTGCGTCAGGGTACAGGAGAATGGTTACAAAATTCTGTCCAGATGGTACAGAACACCCGATAAAGTGGCTCTCATGTACCCTGGCGTACCAGACTTGTGCTGGAGATGTGGCTCGGATAGAGGCACTTTCATGCACATTTGGTGGAACTGCCCTCCTCTGTTGAGTTGGTGGAAACGGATAATCCGCATTAGTAACTCTATAAGTGGTTCTTCTGCCCCATGCACACCGGAAATAGCCCTTCTATCTCTAAATATATCCAAATACGATAAAAGTCACGGGCTACTTTTACACCTTTTGTCAGCGGCCCGTCTCCTTATTCCCACAAAATGGCGATCTGACGAAATCCCCTCCACTGAACAGTGGACGAACAAGGTTGATCAAATCTACCGCCTTGAGGAGCTTTCTAATTGGGAGTTGGGTACCAGGAAGAAATTCCTCTTGGCTTGGAGGAGACACCGAAACTTCTCTTAACTAGCCCCTCCTTAAATAACAAGGAGCTGTTACCATTAGATCTAATGGATTTCATACCAGCTGAATTGCTAATAGTCTACTGATTTGCGGTTATGCTATTATTCCCTTAAATTGGAATTTTGCTCATCCTCTCTATATAACTATTACACTGTTCGCACTTGTACCATCCCCTGCTGCGTCAGGATATGACAATTGCTTCTTGTAAGTGATTTATTCTTTTTTCTTTTCTCTTCCTTTTTTCCTTTCTTTATTAAAAACAAAAAATCAATAAAAATTGTTGATAAAAAAAACAAAA